>NW_015386794.1:95069-108848 GCF_001527695.2 Protobothrops mucrosquamatus
TAATCGTCTCAAGACCTGCTCCCTCCACCTCCCCCGGGGCCACCCAGTCGGAGTCCAAGCCCTCTCGGATCCGAGCGACTTTGTCATTCAGATATTGTGCAAAATCCTCAGCCCTCCCCACCAGGGGGTCCTCCCCCCCCCTCAGTTGAAGGAGGGAGCGGGTCACCCTGAAGAGGGTGGCTGGGCGATTATCTGATGATGCAATGAGGGTGGAGTAGTAATTAGACCTCGCCACCCTCATTGCCACAAGGTAGGATCTAACATGTATCCTTACCTGTGTTCGGTCGGGTTCGGTTCGGGTAGCCCTCCAAATTGTTGACGTGAAAAGCTTTAAAAAAGGCAAGTTGTTGGAAATATAACTTTCTAACTGCAGATCTGGTGGTCTTGCTGTAAAGTGCATGATTAAATTCATGTACCTCATTTAATTTTCAAGTTAACAAATGGAAGATTGGGTTTTGAAGCTTTGATAAAACTGTTAAACAGTACAAAATGCAATATTCTGCAGAATTGTTAAAATCATTGGAGCTAAAACTACACTGGCGTTATGTAGGCAAAATCCTATTAAATGTCTACCATTAATGATTGGTTTGTAAAGTCATTTGAAGTAGCATCATTGGGAAAAAAATAGCACACTTAGTTCCGTGAAGAAACTGATAGTTCAGTTTTACAATCACTTTTTTCCAGACACAAAGAGTCTAGAAAGACTCATCAGTTTTGGTTTTATGCTGCAATCATTATTAACTTTGAACACATACACACACTCCCAAACAGTAGCACCTACAAAGTTGAGTAGACTTTCAATCTCTTCAGGTCTCATGTGTCTGCATTCAGTGTGCTGTTTATATATTCAGGAGTTACATTCCAACCATGATTATTTATTTATTTTACAGCCTTTCTGTACCCATCCAATTCATATGCAGACAAAAAGAACAATGAATTTCAAATCTCCCTTAAAACAAACAACAATAATACTTGGAGGATCACCCACCATTTATAGTATGGTTTTTAGGGCTTTCTAGAATGAAAGATGAGGAGATGCTATGCACATCTCTGGGGGTACCATATTCCAGAGGATTGACACTCCTAAGAAAAAGACCTCCTTGCTGATGCATGCACCCTTTTCTCTCATGAGAGTGGGACCTTCAGCAGATGATCTTTAGATGTTCAGATCAGAAGGGCAGAATAATGTTCGGCAAGGCATGCCCTAGCAGATTCCAGCACTTTGGCTTTATAGTCATAACCAACATTTAACCCAGAAGCCTACTGGCAATCAGCACAATGACTTCAAAAGGGACACTCTGGAATAGAGTAAGCCACCACAGCTTCCAAGTCATCCTCCAAGATGACTTGTGGTGATAATATTTTTAACCGCGTAACATACAACTTTCTTTAACTGTATAACTGTACTTAGGGTTTAATGCACCTAAATAACAGATTTTTAAAAATCTCCCCTCAGATTTCTCAAAAAGCAACCAGAAAATCTTGGCTCCATCCACATCATAGCACTAGCTTCCTATTCATTCACTCACTCCTTTCCCCAAAAGATATTAAGGAAATAGCAAGGCTAAACCTTGTTTCTCCCCTTGTTATCTGTGCCTGTCCAATATAGCTGAACTCAGACAAGCTAGTCAAACAGACACTAAAGGAAAGAATAAAAGTCCATACACAAGCAATCTAAAAAGATAAATAGCAGAGGTAAACATGGTGGTTCAAACTCCCTAGGGCAGGATTCTTCAAACTTGGTTCTTTTATGACTTGTGAACCTCAGCTCCCAGAATTCCTCAGCCAGCGTGCCTGGCAGAGGAATTCTGGGAGTTGAAGTCCACAAGTCATAAAAGGGCCAAGTTTGAAGAACCCTGCCCTAGGGAATGCTAAGAGTTGTCAAGCAACTATCGTTGGAGTTGCTTCAAATTCCCTGCTCTGCCCTACGTTCTTCTTTCATTTGTTAATTGTCTTGTAGGACCATGATCGACAACCCCAGCATATGCCTTATTCCTCAGAACATCCAGTTCTCCTGCACACATTGCAATGGAAGCAAGAGAAAAGGAATATCTTAAGTCACTGCAGAGGCCTTAACAGCAGTAGGTGTCATTTTTATAACAACAACCTTTGCCACCTAAGGATGACTTTTGGGAGGAAGCCATGGCTTGGGTTTTTTTTTTTCAGGAAAGGAACCCAAACGAAAAAGAAAAGTGCAGTGAAATTTGTCCCATTTTTGCAACATGAAAGAAAACAGAAGTATTTTATGGCTATTGTTTCTATCTGCCTATTACAATTTGGAAGTGACAGATCCTTTCCTGGAAATGAGTTGGAGTTCAGTTCTTGGAACACAAAAAAGGCAAAGAGTGATATACCTAAAGCTTGCAAGAAGAAGCCAAATAGAGTTCAGGGGCATCTATGTGTGTGTTTATGCGTCAAAAAAAAGTCAAGATGGGAGCCGCATCAGTGTTATATCAAAGTCCCACCCATTTTTTTATGTGGTCACGGCCACCATTCTTACTTTTTTACCCCCATGGATGATTTTGGTAGAATCAATGTTATTTTTTCTCCTTTTTAAAAAAGAAAAGTCTCCACGGACATAAAGTTGCCCCTTATACAATATGCATTCTTTACTATCTTCCCCCTGCATTCTTTACTATCTTCCCCCTGTTGCCCAATTATTTTACTGTTGAGCGATATTCACAGACCACTCAATGCATTTAGTAGATCTACCCCTCCGTGGATTTTTCCCATCTGCTTTGTGAATGCCCACTCCACTCCATGGCCATCAGAGGCCTTCTTAAGGCATTATAGGTGAATTGGAAATACGAGACACTTTGAGACTAATGATTACTTAATATAATGCACCAATTAGTATGCTCTGGTAAAAATGCCTATAGAGGTGCTGAAAGAATGCCAAGACAAATCCCTGCAAGTATGTGTATCAACACAGAAGCTTAGTTAGAGCCAGGGCTTAGCCCAAGGACCTGTTTCGTATAATACTTTTTCTAATACTGAAACACATGAAACAAAATACCTCTGAACTTTCTTTTCCCCACTCCACTGAATAAGCCCTTGCTCACATGGGTTGTAAAACTAATTTCTAATGACTGGAAGCTCAGCATATGAATTTACTGTATAAGTTCTGTGTTGAGCAGTGCATTTGAGATGACTGATTCATCTATTCCCATTTTTATTACATTTACTATCATATTTTTCTTCAGACTCAACACAGCACACATAAAGTTCCTATGTATTTCCCCTCTCCAGAATTATTAGTTCAGTCCATCAGAATGTTTGGACTAATATGCTGATCTGGGATTCTCTAAATAACTAGGATGGGTCTCCAAACATGGCAATTTTAAGACTTGTAGACTTCAACTCCCAGACTTCAAATCCCAAAAGATCATGTGAAGTATTAATACCACTTTACAATGCCTTGGTAAGGCCACACTTGGAATACTGTATCCAGTTTTGGTCATCACAATGTAAAAAAAGATGTTGAGACTCTAGAAAGAGTACAAAGAAGAGCAACAAAGATGATTAGGGGACTGGAGGCTAAAACATATAAGGCACCTGAAGACAAGACAGGAAGAAATGGATGGAAACTAACCAAAGAGAGAAGCAACCTAGAACTAAGGAGAAATTTCCTGACAGTTAGAACAATTAATCAGTGGAACAACTTGCGTCCAGAAGTTGTGAATGCTCCAACACTGGAAGTTTTTAAGAAGAGACTGGACAGCCATTTGTCTGAAATGGTATAGGGTTTCCTGCCTGAGCAGGACTAGGTTGGACTAGATGACCTCCAAGGTCCCTTCCAACTTTTTTATTGTTCTTGTTGTTGTTGTCTTTATAATTCAGCCAGCATGGCTGGCTGAAGAATTCTGGGAGTTGAAGTCCATGAGTCTTAAAGTTGCCAAGTCTAGAGACCTAGGACAATTCACAATACACAATATGACATAAGTCACTCTTTTAAAGGCCATTGCTCAAATAATGACTGATGTGGAAATATGCATAAAAATGTACTTCTTGATAGGAAAAGCTTATAAAAAGTGCATGTGCTAGGAATAATGTTTTCAAAAATGTAATGAGTTAAGAGAAAGGTACATAAGAAAGGATAGAAATATTTGTGCAGAGGATTTTATTTATCAAAGTTGTAACTAGCTCAGACAGACTTTGTATTTGACAAAATGAGAAATTCAGCTAAAGTAAATTTGACAGCACCATCCACCTTTCACTTAGCTTCAGCAAGGTGTCCACATAATGTGCCATCTAAACATCTGGATAAGCATCTGTAATGCTGCCCAAAGACTGTTCAGCTGCCATTTTTTTCATATAAGTTTGCTTACTTGCTGGGAAACATATTTGAAGATGGAATATAGTGTTTGACACATAGATGACAAGAAAAAAAAAACTTTATTACTTCCTTTCACCAGTAGACTAATATAACATTTTTAAAAAAGTGTTTATGCAGACAAATGGTACGTTCTTATGAAAACTCTTTGATAGCTACCTGGGGAGAGTTCATCATGAGAGTTCATGATAACCAACTTGCTATTCCTAGTAGTTCATAAATCATCATCTCCTCAATTTTCATTAAACAGTATCTTCATCATTTCAGGATTTTAATAAATATGAAAAATAGCAATTCTCAAGGCATAAGAATCTTGTATTGGCTTAATCATCTTGGGTGGGAAAAGGTATGTGAGCAGAGGAAAAGCGTCCAATTAATAATAGCAAATGATAAATGCTTCCGCTTTGCTTTTATTAGTTCTTCCATCTTCCATAAAGACTTTTTGAGTGGTGGTCCAAGTATTGCATTCCAAAAAATTGAACAGGCCTTGTCAGGTAGAGCTAGGGGAAAATTTAATTTAATTTAAAAATAAATGTCAATTAAAATATAATTAAATCCATGTAATGTAGTTTAAAAACCATACATTAAGATTGCAATTTCAAGCCTTGAAGCTAAATTCAGGTTTGTGGACATTAGCACATGAGATCTTGGGGCCATAATTTAGATATTTTTCAATCTCACTAGTCTATTGACAACAGTGTGCTTCCAAATCAAATCTGCTGGAAACTTGTGTGTGTGTGTGTGTCAATACTGTACTTATAACTCACTAGGAAGAGTATTGATAGTTTTGGAGAAAATTCCTGAGAAGAGTGTGGACAGCTAAGAAAAACAACAACAGTGTTTCATCAAATAAATGATCCAGAGTTTTCACTCAAGGCAGAAGTAGTCAGGCTCAACTATCTTATTTCAGATATATTATGGAAGACCTAGCTCAATGGAGAAGGCTCTATTACTGGGAAAGCTGGAAGGAAAGAGAACAAGTGCATGATCAGTAGCAAGATTAATAGATTCAGTTACTCTGGTGATGGGTATAATGTTGGAAAACCTGAAAGATTAGGGACAGATTGTCATAAAGGAAATTATCTATGTACAAATAATAATAATAAAGTTGGAAGGTACCTTGGAGGTCACCTAGTCCAACCCCCTGCTCAGGCAGGAAACCCTATACCATTTCGGACAAATGGCTGTCCAGTCTCTTCTTTAAAACTTCCAGTGTTGGAGCATTCACCGCTTCTGGAGGCAGGTGGTTAATTGTTCTAACTGTCGGGAAGTTTCTCCTTAGTTCTAGGTTGTTTCTCTCCTTGATTAGTTTCCTTCCATTGCTTCTTGTCCTGCCTTCAGGTGCTTTGGAAAATAGCTTGACTCCCTCTTCTTTGTGGTAGCCCCTGAGATATTGGAACACTGCTATCATGTCCCCCCTCATCTTTCTCTTCATTAAACTGGACATATCCAATTCCAGCAGTGGTTCCTTAAGAGTCAACACCAATTTGATGGCCCATAATCAATCAATGGCAAAGGGTGTGATCTGATTTTAACAGAATATGCTTTCCATTGCTGGGAATCCAATTCTTCTGTAAGACACAGGGAAGACCAGATTACTTATTGAGTGTGATACCTGGGGAGACACAGTCAAAAAGCAATAGTTGTTCTTCAGAGTTCTGAAACATAAATACAAGTAGCAAGATTGGTTCCTCTGAAATATGGGTAGTTAGATCGGTTCCCCTGGGTTATATATTTGGCAAGCCATATTTAGCTCTATCTCCATTTTCTCTGATCACAAATCAAAATAGGATTCATAAGGGCTGACACAAATTTTAAAAAAATCAGTGGAAATCCTCTGAGAACCATTTCCATAATCAAAACAGTTTCCATTTCTAATAATTATGCTGGAATCGCCAGCAGCACCTGATTAGATCTAAGCCAAATCAGCTTAGAAAAGCTTGCATTTTTTCCCGACGACAATTGTTGTGTTCCCTTGGAAATCATTTCAAGTCAAGAGAAAACATTTCTTAAGACAAATGATTTGCACACCCCAGGCTACAAGCCAAAAGGGATGTTTCTCACCTTCAGATTTTCCCTTTCTCTAAAGTGAAATTAGAATGGATGAATGAATGCATTATGTCACTTTTTTAAAAAAAAAAAAAAATCTTGCTGTCCTGGGAATTGCTTTTTTTTTTGTACTTGTGCAATGAACCTGTACCTTGAGAAAAAAGAGAAGCTTCAAGGACTGAGTGCATCAGTGCTGAGTGCTAATGAGAGAGTTGTAGCTTGCTAGAATGCAATTTTATCATTTGTCAACTTGAACATGTGTGGTGCTCCTATTAAATAGAAGCTGTGAATGCTAGGTTAGAAAATGGAGAAGATACATTTTTCTGACTCTAAACCGCTCCCACTTAGCTGCCAGCTCCGGCTCTAGACCTTAAAGATGCTAACTATAACAAAGGGAGATAGAACAGATGTTTTCTTTATTACACTCTAGTGAACTCTACCACTATCACTCTACCATTCTACCTCTCTAGTAAAGTCCCTCTGGACCTGAACAATTTCTTTCATAGGCTCCCCCTGGAAGAAAATATGCAGACACCTATAAAAGAGTGGTCACCAATAGTTTCTAAAAAGGAGACACAATCCAGCATTCCTGTGATAGGAAAAATAGTATCCCAGATTTCCCTAGGGAAAAAGAATATTGGTGATAGGACATTCAATTCATTGGGGAATAGAAACTATAGTCTGCAGACCAAACAGTCAATCTAGGGAGGTATGCTGTCTTCCTGGAGCAAAAATCAAAGATGTAACTGAGAACCTTACTAAAGTAATCAACCCCAAGGATTACTACCCCTTTCTTCTCTTACACATGGGGACCAATGACACAACAATGAACCTAAAACAATAACAAAATATTACAAAGAGCTATGGAAGAAAGTTAAGGAATTAGGAGCTCAAATGGTGTTTTCAGCTATACTTCCAACAAAAGGCCAACATCCAATGAGGGAACAAAGGATTTTAGAAACAAACCACTGGCTTAAAAACTGGTGTCATCAAGAGAACTTTGGTTTTCTAGACCATGGTCTGCATTACCTACATGAAAGTCTACTGGCAAGGGAACCTCACAATAACTGGAAAGAATATATTTGGAAAACAAATGGCTCATCTTATCAGAAAGACTTTAAACTAAAATTGAGGGGGGGGGCAATTTTCAAGATTTTTAGAACCATTTCTAAGCAAAAACCACTAGATAACCAATCATATAAGGAGGTAGGAGTAAAGAGGAAGAAGAAGAAGAAGAAGAAGAAGAAGAAGAAGAAGAAGAAGAAGAAGAAGAAGAAGAAGAAGAAGAAGATGACAGTGAAGTAGAGAGTGATGGAAAGGATGGAAAACTCAGATACAAAGTAGAAGATATAAGAAACATATCTAAGACCCATAAAGGACTCAAATGCTTATACACAAATGCTCAAAGTTTAGGGAACAAACAGGGTGAACTTGAAGTACTAGTACATGAAGGTAAACATGATATAGTTGCCATTACTGAAACATGGTGGGATGAAACTCATGACTGAAATATACTGACGGAAGGATACAAACTATTCAAAAGAAACAGCTCTAACAAAACAGGAGCTGGAGTTGCATTATATATAAAAGATCACTACATCTCTACAGAAATCCATAAAACCAAGGATGAAAACCTCCTAGAATCCATATGGGTAAATATAAAAGGAAAAAAGAATGATATTGCTATAGGCATATATTACAGGCCACCCAACCAAGCAGAAGAAATAGATGAACTTTTTAAACAAACAATTAATAAATGTGTGTAGGAAATATACCACAGCAGTAATGGGAGACTTTAATTACCCTGTTATGAACTGGGAGACAAACTCTGCAACAAGTGAGAGATCAAACAGATTCCTAATCAACCTAGCTGACAACTTTGTCATCCAAAATGTAGAGGAGAGAACTAGAGGAAAAGCTATATTGGACTAATTCTTACTAATAGAGAAGAAGTGATAGAGGAAATTGAAGTTACTGGAACTTTGGGTGAGAGTGACCACATCATATTGGAATTTAATATAATGCAAACACAAGCAATAGAACATAATCCAGCCAGTGTCTTAAACTTCAAAAGAGTTGTTTTTGACAAACTCAGACACAGTCTAAGAAAAATTCTATGGATGAAAATCCTAAAGGGGAAAACAACTCAAGAAGAATGGGAAACTCTGAAAAATATGATCTTAAAAGCCCAGTCCAGCACAATACCACTGAAAAAAAAAAACAAGAAATCCAAAAAGAAACCAGCATAGTTGCACAAAGATCTCTCTGATAAACTGAAAGACAAAAAGGACAAGTACAAAAAATGGAAAGAGGGACACATAATTAAGACAGAGTATCAGCAGATTGCCTGAATGTGCAAAGATGAAGTCAGGAAAGCAAAGGCTCAAAATGAACAAAGACTTGCAACAAAATTCAAAGATCATTAAAAAAAGTTTCTTTCAATATATAAATAACAAGAAAAAAATCAAGGAAACAACAGGTCCACTTAAGAGAGAAGATGGCAAGAAAGTAACAGGCAGTAAGGAGAAAGCAGAACTGCTTAACTCATTCTTTGCATAAGTCTTTACGCAAAAAGAAACTATAGCCCAAACTACCAAAAACATTAACTGTAAAATACAGACTACAAATAAAAATTACAATAAGCAAGAAAATGGTTAAAGAACACCTATCTGATCTTGACAAATATAAATGCATTACAGTTCTGAAAGAACTGGCAGATGTTACCTCAGAACCATGTACCATATCTTTCAAAAATCCTGGAACACCAGGGAATTGCCTGAGGTTTGGAAAAGAGCTGATGTTCTTCCTATCTTCAAAAAAGGGGGGAAAAACAGACCCAGGAAACTACAGACCAATCAGCCTAACATCAATACTGGGAAGATACTGAAAAAGATAATCAAAAGATGATCTACAAACATCTAGAAACAAAGTTATAACTAAAAGATAACATGGATTTGTTAAAAATAGATCATGTCAAGTCGATCTTATTTCATTCTTTGACACATCTAAATTAGTAGACCAGCAAAATGCTGTGGACATAGTATACTTAGACTTCAGCAAGGCATTTGACAAAGTAGACCACAACCTACTTCTTGGTAAGCTAGAAAAATGTGGGATAGACAACATCACCACCAGATGGATTTGTAACTGGCTGACAAACCATACTCAATGAGTCATCCTTAATGGTACTACATCTACATGGAGGGAAGTAAGTAGTGGGGTACCACAAGGTTGTGTCTTAAGTCCAGTACTCTTCAATATCTTCATAAATGACTTACATAAGGAATAGAAGAGGAGCTCATCAAATTTGCAGATGACACTAAGCTGGCAGGAATAACCAACATCCCAGAAGACAAGTTCAGGATCCAAAAAGATCTTGACAGACTTGAACAATGGGCCTTATCCAACAAAATGAAATTTAATGTGGAGAAAAGCAAGTTTTTACATGTAGGCAAGAAAAACCAAAGCTACAAGTACAGATTAGGTGAACTATGAGAAGGACCTTTGAGTCCTAGTGGATGATCACTTAAATATGAGCCAGCAGTGTGTGGCAGCAGCCCAAAAATCCTTGATAGTTTAGACAGAGGTATAGAATCAAAATCACATGAAGTATTAGTACCGCTTTATAAAGCCTTAGTAATACTGCATCCAGTTTTGGTCACTACATTACAAAAAAGATGTTGATACTTTGGGGGGGGGGAAGTACAAAGAAGAGCAACTAAGATGATTAAAGGCCTGGGGACAAAAACATATGAAGAACAGTTGCAGGAATTGAGTATGGCCAGTCTAGAGGAAAAAAAGGACTACAAGGGACATGATAGCAGTATTCCAGTATTTGAGAGGCTGCCACAAGGAGGAGGGGGTCAATTTATTTTCCAAAGCACAAGAGGGCGGGACAAGAAACAATGGATGGAAACTAATCAGGGACAGAAGCAACCTGGAATTAAGGAGACACTTCCTAACAGTGAGGAAAACTAACCATGGAACAGCTTGCCATCAGAAGTTGTAGGTGCTTCATCACTGGAGGTTTTTAAGAAGAGACTGGACAGTCACTTGTCTGAAATAGTATACGGTCTCCTACTTGAGCAGGGGGTTGGACTAGAAGACCTCAAAGGTCCCTTCCAGCTCTATTCTGATTCTGACCCTACATTGATTCCAATCATACTCTTAACTGTTTATAAACCTAGAAACCAATGCATCAAAAAATACATATTGCAAGACTTTTTGCCTCAATGGTAAACTCCCAACAAGAATTGACTGATGCTGAGAGCAAAGTTTGTCTTAATTAAGAAGCATCTTGCCTGCAAAATATGCTTACAAGGCTCTAGAACTGGAAAATATATGTAACAATAGCTCATTGGCTCTTTTGCTGATTGAACAGGACCTCTGGGCTGCAATGATTGACAGTTCAAACCAGCAGAAGAAGAAGCACTTAACTTTTTCTTATACAGTATTTTTCTGCTTTCCAATTCCCCTTCTCCCTGTGAGAGAAAAAGCAGATCAGCAATAATTAAGAGCAAAAAAATAATAAAAAGTAGCAGGCAAGGAAATGATTGAAAACCTTATTTTCCCACTTTTCTTCTGCCTCATCTCCCCAGCTTTTCAACCTGATGAAGGATCCGTAAGATTGATGGTACATGTGTTTGCATTTGTAACATAACTCTACATCTTCAAGTTTATAATAAAAATGGTATTAACTCATGGTCCCAGCATCCTTCACCATTGGCCTGGGCGACTGTAAATCAGGAAGACATGACATAGAAATCTGGTCACTAGCAATGAACATCAGTGTAGTGCCATGAAGTATGCCTAGAAGAAAGGGTTAAGAAATTGAGAGCAGCAGAAAGAAGGCACAATAGGAAAAATGGATGCACACTAACCATAATGTGCAATAAAGTAAGAGTGCATAAATGTTTTGGGTGAAAGGAAGGTAGGCAAGTAGGTATATACAGAACAGGAATGGATGCACCAAGATAGAACAGAACAGAATAACAGAGTTGGAAGGGACCTTGGAGGTCTTCTAATCCAACCCCTTGCTCAGGCAAGAAACCCTATACCATTTCAGACAAATGGTTATCCAGTCTCTTAAATTCTTCCAGCATTATTTTGAGTTATTTTTATGGTTGGTTGCACAACCAGTCGGATATTTAGACTGGATTTGGCATTTTTGTTCACCTATCAAGTCCTTCCCAAAGCCTGGGATGGGCAGATGTTTTGGTTGATGGTCTTTCTTGTCAACAATTGTTAGGTTTGGGGTTTTATGTGGCAAGTGCTTGTTTGTTTGAGTTCTAAATTCCTAGAGCACTTTGGTTTCTTCATTTTCTATTACTTTGTCTATTTTGTGATCTCATAGCTCTTGCTTGCAGACAAATTATAGTATTTGGTAAGTCTTTGTGGTATACAAGCTTCAATGCATTTTCTTCACTGCCCTTCAGATATTCTTCGAACAGTTCTCTCTTAATCCCCCACATTTATGAATCAACATTTTGTTGCAATTTTACTATTCTTATATAAAGTTCACAATGCCTGGCCCTGAAATCCAGCTCTGTAGGTGAAGGACACAGCAGAATTTTTAAAAATAAAGAAACACAAAGACTCTCACCTCACTCTAACACTTTTATGACACATTTTGAAGATGAATACATTTGCTCAAGTATTATCCATGCTAATGTTGTAATAACTATATAAGTCAATAACAACACAAGAGGCAACATTTGACACCCGTGTGAAAAATATTTGCTGTTCCACCTTAAAATGCAGTTCACTTGCTTTTAATACATTTTTGTCCTCTATCCTCCATTTATCACTGTAAATAATAATTTACTATAGAAAAGGTTGCAGAGATGATGATGGGCAAAAAAATTCCATCACCTTTATGATATTTGTCTCTTAGATTTTCACAGGAAGATATAAATGTGTTGCAGAGAATAAGAAAAGCCACATTATAATAAACAAGCAACGATAGGAAGGAGAATGTTCAAAATTAAGCCAGCATTGCTTTTCCAGAAAAGAAATTTTAGACAGTCATAAATATCAGATGGAAATCTAAGAATACTAAATAAAATCTGTCCATTTAGCAGGTATGGCCATGCAATATTCTTTCATATTTCTTGTAAGCCGTGAGTCTTCTTTTTTCATAACACTTCAGATGACATGAAGAGTCCATGGGTTTGCAATTTTTCCTTTTTTACATTATCACTGTCAATAATAATAATAATAATAATAATAATAATAATAATAATAATAATAATAATAAAGTTGGAAGGGACCTTGGAAGTCATCGAGTCCAACCCCCTGCTCAGGCAGGAAACCCTACACCATTTTGGACAAATGGTTGTCCAGTCTCTTCTTAAAAACTTCCAGTGTTGGAACATTCACCGCTTCTGGAGGCAGGTTGTTCCATTGGTTAATTGTTCTCACTGTCAGGAAGTTTCTCCTTAGTTCCAGATTGCTTCTCTCCTTGATCAGTTTCCATCTGTTGCTTCTTGTCCTGCCTTCAGGCGCCTTGGAAAATAGCTTGACTCCCTCTTCTTTGTAGCAGCCCCTGAGATATTGGAACACTGCTATCATGTCCCCCCTCGTCCTTCTCTTCGTTAAACTAGACATACCCAATTCCAGCAACCGTTCCTTATATATGTTTTAGCCTCCAATCTCCTAATCATCTTTGTTGCTCTTTTCTGTACTCTTTCTAGAGTCTCAGCATCTTTTTTACATCGTAGTGACCAAAACTGGATGCAGTATTCCAAGTGTGGCCTTACCAAGGCATTGTAAAGTGGTATTAATACTTCACGTGATCTTGATTCTATCCCTCTGTCAATGCAGCCCAGCACTGTGTTGGCTGCCAAATTGCATCATCATTTTGTTTGAACTCCAAGCTAAATCACAAGGGAATGCTGGGAACACAAAAGGGAACAGACATTGAATTTTCCAAATGCATGTGTCAAAATGAGTAAAAATGGAAAGGAAGGATGGGGAAAAGAATGACAGTGATGTAGATGTTCTGAAATGGAAAGAACAGATAGATGCTGGCCCTGCGCGATTCGCCCCTCGCGCAGGTGTGGCCCAATTCAATCTCAAGGGCCTACCTCAATGACGGGGTGTGGAACCCCGAGAGGTGGTATGCAGCAAAAAGAGATCAAAAGAAAGTGAAACTGAGAGTACTTTTAAAGGGGTGTTTTAATAAATTTTTAAGGGGTTTGGGGTTTTTAGGGGGTTCGGGGTTGGCCCGAGGGGACTTGGGGGAGCCCTCTCTGAGGCCAAGGCCAGTCCAGTCTGAGGGGCGCGGAACGGTGAGGGAGGAGACTGGGGGGTTAATAGAGGGTGGTGTGATTAGTACGGTCTGTGGGAGGGGCAGATATGGCGGGAGCAGAGGACCATATCGGGTTTTGGGAGCACGC
>NW_015386794.1:110519-111529 GCF_001527695.2 Protobothrops mucrosquamatus
GCGGTGGTTCTCCTCCTTCCTCACCGACCGTACGCAGTCTGTATTGGCAGGGGGACAGAGGTCGACCCCAAGGCCCCTAACTTGTGGGGTGCCACAAGGGTCGGTCCTCTCTCCCCTTTTGTTCAATATTTATGTGAAGCCGCTGGGGGAGATCATTCGTGGCTTCGGGGTGGATTTCCATCAGTACGCTGATGATACTGAGCTGTACATTTCCACCCCAGGCCACCCCAATGATGCCCTTGACGTGATGGCCCGATGCCTGGAGGCCGTAAGGGTCTGGATGGGGAGGAACAGACCCAGGCTCAACCCGTCCAAGACCGAGTGGCTGTGGCTGCCGGCGCCTCGGCATAGTCAGCTGACTCCGTCACTGACTATAGGGGGCGAAATTTTGGCTCCCTCGAAGAGGGTACGCAATCTGGGGGTCATCCTGGACTCACGGCTGACACTGGAAGACCAGTTGGCGGCCGTGACCAGGGGGGCGTTTTATCAGGTACGCCTGATCTACCAGTTGCGGCCTTTTCTGGACCGGGACGCCTTGCGCACAGTCACCCATGCCCTTGTCACCTCCCGCCTGGACTACTGCAATGCTCTCTACATGGGGCTCCCCTTGAGGAGCACTCGGAGGCACCAGTTAGTCCAGAATGCAGCCGCGCGGGCGGTGTTGGGAGGGACTCGTCGCTCCCATGTAACACCGTTACTGCGTGAGCTGCACTGGCTGCCGGTGGCTTTCCGGGTGCGCTTCAAGGTGTTGATTATCACCTTCAAAGCGCTCCATGGCATCGGACCTGGATATCTCCGAGACCGCCTTCTGCCTCAGATTACCTCCCATCAGCCGGTACGCTCCCACAGAGTGGGTCTCCTCAGGGTGCCGTCAGCCAGACAGTGCCGGCTGGCGACCCCCAGGGGGAGGGCCTTCTCGGTGGGAGCTCCCACCCTCTGGAACGAACTACCCCCAGAGATCCGGGTGATCCCGGATCTCCCTTCCTTCCGCCGCGCCCTTAAGACATGGC
>NW_015386794.1:111620-121049 GCF_001527695.2 Protobothrops mucrosquamatus
ATTTCAACTAGCAGGACTGGCCTAAGGGGTAATTTTTAGCGGGGTTTTAAATATAATTTTAAAATAACAAAGGCCAATCTAATATTTCTTTTTAATTATGTTTTAATGATAGTATTTTGGTATTTTTTGTATTTGTTTTTATCAGCCTGTTAGCCGCCCTGAGTCCGCAAGGAGAAGGGCGGGGTAAAAATCCAATAAAGAAATAAATAAATAAATAGATGACCCATCTTTTTTTAAAAAAAGTACTAGATCCAGAAAGCAAGCAGCTCTCTGTACAAAGGAAATGTTCTCTTTCATCTTCCGTATGAAAGATCTTTCTATAGGAATTTTCTGAAGTTCACATTAGGGGGCAAAACCATTTTGCTTCACAAGTTTACTGCTCAAATACTTCCCTAAAGGCTAACACTGATTGTCATGTAACAGAGGAAAAGAGGAATGGAAATGAAATAGGTTTTTCTCTCTCATGCTTTCAAAATGATTTCCTATACAGTATTAAATTAAGATTGCAATTCTATGGAGACAAAGTCTAAGTGTTGAGGGGAGGAAAGAGAGAGAAAGAGCGAGAACAATGTATTTCCTATGTAACTTATAAGTGCTTATAACTTATAAGCACTTTTTTTTAGATACAACCAAATTCTGGTTCATTTTTATATGTAGCTTTCCAAAACATATGCTGATTTTTGCATTTTTTTCCCTAGTCAGGAATGATGAACAACAAAAGAATCTGTGTATTTCTGCCACACAAACTGCATGTGAGTCTTTTCTGGCGGATAATGATATTTCAAAATAACACCAATTCATGACAGGTTTGTTTCATTTATTTATTTATTTTCAATTCTTATCTTTATCTAAAGAGCCGTGGTTAGTTAGCACAACACTGACCAAACATTCAGAATCAAAATAACAACCAATGTATTCCCAATCTGCAGTCAAGATGGGGGCTGTTGTGCATCAGAACCATTAAGGCTTAGTGCCAATTTTGTGGTTTACTTGAAATTTCAGTGATTCACATGAAGGGATATGTGTATATAAGAAAACAGTGAGGAATGCTTGTCAAATCTGACTGGCTGGACTGTCACCTATCAGAAATGGTATAGGGACTCCTGCTTGGGCAGAGGGTTGGATTAGATGACCTACAAGCTCCCTTCCAACTTTGTTATTCTAAATCTAAACAGTTAAATTCATGCAGTTTAGTAAAAGCCAAATTTGCCCAACTTAACTACTGACTTTGGGGCAGTTCAAAAGGAATAAGTAATCAACAGAATCCAAAATGTAATTAATTTTGTTAGTGCAGTTAGTGCTAACCGGATTGTTTAAAGTCAAAATCATTAGAATGAAGTAAAAGTTGACTAGGCAAATGAAAAAAAAACTAAACAAAGAAGTTCATGTCCAAGATGATGGAGCTTTACCACCATGATGTTGATTCAAATTGGCAGTCTTTGGCATGTATCTTGGGGAGAGGCATGTGTGTTACTGTTGGTTTTTTTCTGGTTTTTTTATTGTTTTACTGTTTATTGTTTTAGTGTGTTATCACTATTATTATTCTTTTGCATGTCACCCAGAGCTATAGATGGAAGAGAGGGGGAGGGAGGGAAGGAGGAAGGAAGGAAGGAAGGAAGGAAGGAAGGAAGGAAGGAAGGAAGGAAGGAAGGAAGGAAGGAAGGAAGGAAGGAAGGAAGGAAGGAAGGAAGGAAGGATCAATACAGTACCTTTTGGTGAAAAAGTCTCTTCTTTATACTTACTGTAACCATCATCCCCTTTGTAAACTTTAACATTCATCAGAGTCATCATTCACATTCTGTATTTATTATTCCCAAAATAAAAAAGGCTCAAAACGAACTAGTAAGAAATGAATGTGATATGTTATTTTGAATACATACTAGTAAGAAGAATGTTATGCATTGAGTAATTAATACTGTTTATCATTATTGTTTATTATACTTACTACAATTGTCTATTACTATATTAACTATTGTTAGCTAAACATATGTACCCAGACAATAGTCTGTTTGCTAAATATTGAAAATGTTATTGGGGGATAACCCCAATGTTGACCCCAACCCTGTCTTAACCGCAATCCTGATCCCAACCCCACCCTAAACCCAACCCCTACCCCGACCCTATTTTATCCCTAACCCTATAAAATTCAATAAAATCCTTTTTTAAAAAATGGCCCAAAACCAGCACCACAACATAACACATAATGGGGACCCACCAATATATACCCTGCCTCCAAAGACTTAATGCCTGAAGGAACAACCATAGCTTTCCAAATGGCTACCAGAGTCGGAGCCAATCAAGCCTCAGAGGAAAGATTGTTGCATGGGCAAGCATCACAATAGAATAGGTTTCGTCCTAGGTTTCATCAGATGACATTGTTTCAAGAAAGTGACATGATGGATACCCACTCTACTGAATGTGTGAGAGGGCAGAAACAATTGGGCACAGACAGTCCTGAAAATAATCCAGGGCTGTATCATGAATGACTTTGTAAGTGATCACCAGTACCTTGAGTTATATCCAGAAGCATTCTTGTCAGCCCTTCCCGGTTGACCAAGGAAATCACAAATACTTTTGTTACAAGCTTATAGTAACATAATCTGTCATATCTGTATACAGTTTTCTCCTCTCTCCATTTATCTTTGTAAGAACTGTGGAGGGTCTTGTCTGAGATATTTTCTCAAATTACATTTCTCTCCCTGGCTCAGATTTCTTTTATCTGACTATTGTTTTGATTGTGGCCCTTCCTCCTGTTTCTCATATTTATTTCTTCTGCCCACTCAGTCACTGGAGGTGCACACAGCACATGAAGTAGAGGTATTATATGGTTGCCCATGACTGACCTCTACCAGTACATTATGGATCAGATGCAGCTTTTAGATGGTCTTCAGGGGCATCCCCATATGCAGCAGATTGCAATAATCCAACCAAGAGGTGACTAAAGTATGAGTCTCCTGGTCCAAAATAGACACCACTATTTCCCAAGATTGAGTTATGCAAAGGACCTCCTGGCTACGGCTACCATCTGTTCTTTGATCCCTTAGTACAAAAGATGAAAAATTCCAATTTTGGGTTAAGGTAGTCTCAAAATCCACAATCACTTGTTCTTTCCAGCATTACATCAAAGCCTGGTCTTCTTCTTCCAAGCATCCAAGCCTTCAAGCAGTGGGACAGAATGTTGACAGTATCACTTGGACTGCCATGGCAGAGATGTATCGTTAAGTATTATAAGCATCCTTATGTTGAATTGTCTATGGCAGTGGTTCTCAACCTTTTTAATGCCGCGACCCCAACCGGTCGTAAGTCGAGGACTAAACCGGTCGTAAGTCGAGGACTAAACCGGTTGTAAGTCGAGGACTAAACCAGTCGTAAGTCAAGGACTACCCAACCGGTCGTAAGTCAAGGACTTTCCCTGCCCGGGAGTGCCGTGCATGCGTGGTTCCACCCCCTGCACCGGCCAAGGCGTAGCTGGCAAGTGGCAGAGACGGAGCAGGCCGACCACCAGCTGGCCCAGCCCAAGGGAGGTAAGGCACCCGCCGGAAAAGGGGGAAAAAATGGCAGACAAAAAAAATGGCGGACAGCCTTGCTTGGCGACCCCCATGAAATGGTCGATCGACCCCAAATGGGGTCCCGACCCACAGGTTGAGAACCACTGGTCTATGGAGATTCTCAGAGCTGAAGAAGCTTTTCTGATGAGAAGTGAAATGTCTTCAAAGAAAAACAAAGTCCAGTTGCCTTGTGAAAAAGCACATTGGGGATACTTATGTTGAATTATTTAATAAATGTATTAACTAGCCTTTTCTAGTTAGATTGGAGAATGACCTTATTCATGTCCTAAATATACATTCTTACTGGCTCTTAAGAGAAGAAGAAACCTCTGGAAAGGGAATTGAGCAATCTTAGTTCTAGATTTTCATATGTCCAGATAAAAATTTAGTAATTGTTCTAAAACTTAAAAAGATTTTTCTCTTACAATTTTAGTGACTACAGAAAGTGATTGCCACAGAAATTACAATCTGTACTAATAGGCATGACTCTGTAGGAAGCAAACATGTTAGCCATGCATTGTACTCGGGAAGAGAAGAATCTGGACTATACAGATTCTCTTCAGCCTCCCACTGTGGCCACCAAACATGACAATCCAGGAAATGCGATAACATG
This sequence comes from Protobothrops mucrosquamatus, assembly GCF_001527695.2. Lineage (NCBI taxonomy): Eukaryota > Metazoa > Chordata > Lepidosauria > Squamata > Viperidae > Protobothrops > Protobothrops mucrosquamatus. The sequence continues at coordinate 115,782 of NW_015386794.1, forward strand.
ACCTATCTTGCAAGGTTGGAGATGAAATAATCACCCACACTAATATAATCATAATGATATGGTTGTTAAATAATGTTGCAGCTCTAGAAAATATAAAAAATAGCTATTTATTAGTGCTGAAATGGAAGAGAATGGAAACATTTCAGAGGCCTTAAAAAACATCTTGAACTCTAACTCTTCTTTTCTACTAGTGCCATTAAAATGCAAAGCTAGTCAGCTCATAAACTAAATTAGACAACTCTTAATTCTTGACTGCATAATGATCCTGGTGCTTATTTCATCAAAGTTTAATATTTTTATAACTGAAAGCCAGATTGATTACAAGTTATTTATATTTTTACATCTATGCATTTAGCATGACTAATCATCTAAACTATGCCTTCTTCCTAATGATGTCTGATGTCATGACACAAAGGGTGGAAAACAACAACACTTTATATGAAGTATCTTTCCAGGATACATCTCGGTGATATGCATTTTAAAAAAAAACCAACAAAGAAAAATTTGCATTGTGAAAGTAAAACTGGATTTCTAATTTGCCAAATAAATGCTAACTTCAGTTCTTCAGTGTTTAAGGTATTTGGCATCTCTTTATGAAAGAGAATGGAATTGTTTGGAAGGAAAACAGCAAACATCCAGTATGATGGAGAACAAAATAATAATAATAATAATAATAATAATAATAATAATAATAATAATAATAATAATAATAATAATTTGGAAGGGACCTTGGAGGTCACCTAGTCCAACCCCCTGCTCAGGCAGGAAACCCTATACCATTTCAGACAAATGGCTGTCCAGTCTCTTCTTAAAAACTTCCAGTGTTGGAGCATTCACAGCTTCTGGAGGCAGGTTGTTCCACTGATTAATTGTTCTGTCAGGAAGTTTCTCATTAGTTCTAGGTTGCTTCTCTCCTTGATTAATTTCCATCCATTGCTTCTTGTCCTGCCTTCAGGCGCTTTGGAGAATAGCTTGACTCCCTCTTCTTTGTGGCAGCCCCTGAGATATTGGAACACTGCTATCATTTCCCCCCTCATCCTTCTCTTCATTAAACTAGACATACCCAATTCCAGTAGCCATTCTGTTGTAAGAAATTTGACCACTAGTTTTATTTAGATCCAGTCATGCCATAAATGACTGACAATGGAAGGAAGGGTGGATTGGGACCTGGATCTGGTAACCACAATACATCACAGTGATATGTTGTAAGTAGAGCCAGCAAGAGTTGGATTTAATGAGAAAAATGCTTGCTGGCTTATTGCAGGGGAAGAAAGAAACTTCAGCCTAATCAGAAAAACAGAGTAACAGAGTTGGAAGGGATCTTGGGGGTCTTCTAGTCCAACCCCCTGCTGGACAAATTGCCTGGACAAAATTAATATCTTTGTTACCTCCTTCATAGCAGTGGAAATGAGTTTAGTCTCAGTGACTGACCATGAACTTTGATAATATTTTCATGCTGACTGTGATTCCTGGTTCCCTGAGACCAGTTATTAAAGAGGCAACCCTCCACAAAATATTTCAGTTAAAAGGATTTCCACAGAACATTTTAAATCCATTGAAAGATGCAGCATCCTGCTACTATTTTAGTGAACATTTGAAATAAGTATGTGTAGGATCTGTAGTAGAAACTTATCGTGCTGCAGAGTATAGTTAATTGATTCTTACATACTACAAAGACTTGAAATAGTTTGTTTTTTTATTTATTTGCATGTTGGTGATTAAATGGGTTTATCTGTATATCTTATGTTTGTGGGTTATTGCTCTGAATACAATGACTGTAGCTGAAGAGAGGTGAAAACTCTTTTCCTAGGCTGTCAATTCAGCCTTTTAATTCAATATAAATTGGCTTTTTAGGGGAAAACCCTTGACAAATAAAAATAAATAAGTGAGTGATCAAGCATTTGGAAACAAATTGATTTGGGCCTAAATCCCAGCTGCACATGTAAGTAATGACAAATATTCTAGCAGGAATCAAATAAGATCAGTAGCGGGGTTAGATAGTCTAAGAGGCACAAATAATACCTGTGTAATTTTGGGTCTTTTAACAGAAGGTTGCAAGGCATGTTCCTTTCTTTACCCTGTATTCTATGCCATTGCCCTTCAATATTATTCTATATTGTAAGCCCTGTTTTTACAATGCACTTTGGAGATCTTCCACATACAAAAGCTAACACGGTACTTAGCCAATCTATAATCCAATATGTTTTCAAAATTCAAAGCTTCACTTTTCATTTCTCAAAACTATACACTTTTAAAAGATATATTACTCAGAGTAAGAGACTGATATGAAGAGAAACAAGGATAACTCTCCAAAGCAATTAGTTCATATATAGATGAACTATGTATGTCTTGACTGTCATTTCAAATTATTGAAGATCTGATAACCTTTCATAGCACTGCTGCTGCTGCTATAATTCATTTTTTCTATTTATATCCACTATCTATCTATTACATATCTTTCTAATGTCCCATATTCCTGAACCTAAACAGTTGACATTTTAGGGAAGTTTTAAATCACAGGAATTTCACCTGGTTAACCCTGTGGAAATGTACAAGGTCCTTGGAGCTATGAGCTCTGCCAGCTGTGTTTTAGATCCTTGGCCTCCCAAGTAGTCAAGGCTTCCTGGGAGATGGCATGCATTGATTCCAAGCAGTGGTGAATGTTTCTTTGTGGAATATTGAAATCTGTGCCCTCCTCAAGAGACCATCCTTGTATCTAACAATATAGAAACTTTCATCTCCTGTAGTCTCCAATCCTCCCATTTTGGATAAAGTTATTGAGAAGATTGTAGATGCAGAACATCAGGAGCTCTGGAAGAAGCAGATAAGATTTCAGATCAGATTATAGTAACAATTGCAGCAGTTGTTAAGTTAGTAATATGGTTGTTAAGTGAATCTGCCTTTTCCATGGACTTTCCTTGTCAGAAGATCACAAAAGATGATCTTTTGACCCCTGGGACATTGTAACCATCATAAATATGAGTCAGTTGCCAAGTGTTTGAATTTTGATCATGTGATCATGGAGATGCTGCAATGGTCATAACTGTGAAAAAGGGTCATAAATTGCCTTTTTTCAGTGCCATTGTTAAAACTTCAAATGATCACTAAACAAATTGTTGTAAGTCGAGTATCTGCCTGTATCTCTAAGGAGCAACTCTCTCCTCCCCCACAAACCCATAAAGGAGAAATATCCAATCTCTGTGAGGTCTTACAATTACTCACATCATTAAAGAAGACAGCAGACCAACAGGTATACAAGAACTGTGAGTTTGTACAGACTGAATAGGCTTCTAAAACCTAAGAATAGAAACCAACCCTTTCCTCCACCTCCACCTCCACCTAATGGTGCAGGTCAATATAAACAGCAAGACAATGCTGTTTGCTTTGCTTAAGTCCTAAATCCTGAGCAAAAGAGAAGGTGGGGGGGACATGCTTCCTTCCCTCCTGCTTTTCCAGAATTTTGGCCTGATTCATCTTTCCTTTTTCTCCCATGGGTTTCTCTAATCTTTTTTGTGGGCATTTTCTCAGCATATCTTTCCTTCCACTGCCTGTCTGCTATTTTTAGTCTTTTTCCCATGGGTTCCAAATTTTCCATTAATGCAGTTTTCCTCCAGCCTCCTTCTAGATTCAATCCTGTGTACAATTCTTCTCTTTTTCCATCCGATTAAGCTTTGGGTGCACTGTTTCTCCCTCCCCTTCTCTTGCAATTCTGAGGCAAGAAATCTCTGCTAGAACTACTTAGGTTTCCTCACAATATTTCTGTTGCAAAGAAGGCCCCTGATGGTGTATGTCCCAAATGACCTTGTCTTTCCTTTTATTTTTATTATCTAACTGTCCCTGCCCAACATTCAAACCTGTGGGTTTTATCTCTTCTTGGCTACTCTCTGCCTTCTCCCAAAACTAGCTCGCCCTGTACACCTCATCCCTTCTGCCTTCTATTCCCCTTACCTTACATTTTATTTTTAGGGGGTTATTTAAACTTTCATTCTTAGATGTTAGGATGGCCAGCATTAAACACAGTACAGTTCTACTAACCTGTTTGCTACAATTTCCTGCAATTGATCTTAAGAAACTTGATCAGTTTGCCTCAGCCTGAATTCCTTTACTTATTTTCCAGCTCTGCTGCAGCCAGCTCAGTTACATCAGTAAGCTTCTCATGAGCAGATCTAGGCCTGCTTTAGGCATCTGGTAGTTCCAAAACACCCATAAAAGCATAGCTCTTCTCTTGTACAAAGGAAGGGGCCTTTATTTGATAGGTTTGATATAACAGGAGGATATGAATTAGTTTCTTTGAAGAATCTCCAGTTACATCCTGGCCCATGGCAAACATGAGCAAGCTTGACTACAACAAGGCAGTTGAAGCTTAGTTACTGCTACAAGTATAGTTCTTCTGTTTTAATTACTTTGCTGGAATCCCATTGCTGGCTGAGTATCAGCTAGAAGAGCCTCAAGCTACCAAGAGCAAAATAGGGTAGGGCTCAGGATGTTGCTGCTAGATTTCATATTTTGAGATATTTTGTTTATCCATTTTAAAAGGGCACTAAAAGTGTCTTCTTCCAGGATCTCTTTTGACTTCCTGATGTAATCTATAGCCCACGGGACAATTACTAATGAGCTCTCCCACTTAGTTTTTCAAGATGAGCGAACATCCAGCATATTCAATATTTTTATTCAATATTTATTGTGATTTTATTATTGCCTGTTCACCGCCCTGAGTCCCTTAAGGGAGATAGGGCGGTATATAAATTTAAATAATAAATAAATAAATAAATATACTGCAGTTTGCTATAGGAAAACTAAGGCTGAGACAAAATTCCTAATTGTAATATAGAGAATTTTAAGAAGACTTTGTCCCATGAAAATCTGGCATGAATCTTGGCTGATTCAAGATTAAAAGTTGAAATTCTGTTTTGGGGAGGGGGAGTGACTAATTCTTAAGTGAATGGAAGCAGAAATACAATGATATCCAGTATAAACAATGAATGGCCATAGAAGAATTTGAACTATCAACAGATAGTTGATAGTCAACAGGTAAGAGAAGCATGGCATCTATATCTGTATCCATATTAAAGAGAGTTAGAAGTAACCTTTTTCTTTTATTTTTATCAGTTTTTAAGCTTTCCCTGCTGTTCCCCTCTCCCACTTTTCCATTTTTTTTTATTTTAAGCTTTTTATTTTTTGAAATTTATTTTTTTTATATAAAAAGAGAAAAGCATGATATTGGGTTACTTGGTTTTAATATAATTAACCAATAAAAACAAATCAGAT
>NW_015386794.1:121077-133555 GCF_001527695.2 Protobothrops mucrosquamatus
TTCTTTGTCCCACTGGGTTTTTTGTTGTTGTTGTTGTTTTTAGCATAAGGTGTATATAGCCAGGGAAGCATACAATGCTTTTTTACCATAGAGTAGTTCTGACAGCCTAGGACTGTTAGTTCATTTTGTTCGTACATGCATGCTATCCATGGTGCACCATAGGGGGTGAACTAGCTTTGCACCAGGCTAGCACCAGCCTAGCTAGCAGCGTTCAGGGAATATCAGGTCATCCGGGCTTTCTCCACCAACCTCGCCTCGCATCCGGGCAGGTCCAACATCAGTTCCCAGCTCAGTGGCACCTTGTCTCATAATGGTTGTGGTAATGAGTAAAATTTTCAGAACCTACAGGTTGGGTGGGTTTGTCTTTCAAAACTGAAGGATTTTATAGACCAGGGGTATCAAACTACTGGTCCGTGGGCTGGATGCATCATAGCAAAACCGCACCCACCCCATTGCCGGCAATGGCAACAAGGTCATGATACGCTGCAACATGTCACATGATGTTGCAAGTTTGACACGCCAGTTATAGACTGATAAAAAATCAAGTTAGGAGTAAAAGAAGGCACTGAGGAGGGATACTAGGCATTCCAAACCTATAGTAGCATTAGATATCTGTCGGCTCAAACAAATTTTAAAAATCAAGCAAAAATGTCAGACAAGGGGGGAAAAGTAATTATTCTATGTGATGGGTGGACTAGATAGAGTTGAAAATCCTGTCCTACATCTGAAATGGAGAAAATGGTACAATGCCTTAGCATTTATTCTTTGCTATTCTAGCCACTCTTCGAAGAACAATGTGAACAAGGTAATCAAGTTGCAAGATCTGTTCAGGGGAAAAAAATCATCTGAAAAGAAGACACCCCCCCCCAAAAGGAGACAGTAATTGATATGAGAGCTTTTCAGCTAACATACGTTTCAGAACAAATTTAGCTGTGAAGAGCTTAGTACTTATTTCACTTACATATTTTGAAAATATAATGTTCCTTTTTAAAATTGAAAGCATTATAGCATCTGTGGGGGGGAAATTAAGTGGTTTTCAAGGAGGCTGGGAGAAAGATAGAGAAGACAATATAGACTGAAAGTGATTGAAAGCTGCATGAAATTAAAAGAAGACAAAACATTCAGATTGGTGTCAGCCAAAATAAAAAAGGAGCTAATAGTTATCCACTGATGATACCTTACATCAGTATTGCTCAGGGCTATGCAGATCATTTTAAATCCACTCTGCTTATTCCCATCTCAGGCATTTTTTACAGATTTGTTTTTATGAAGATGCTGAAATTCATTTTCTTATTATATCTGGAGGCCACCATCCAAAAGGTGAGTGTTTTGTTGTATGGCATATCTTTATCTGGCTCCTAAAAATGTAGAATTTTTTTTTTTAAAAACCTTACATTGTGTCTGATTATTTTTACAAGATTCGTTACAGACCCATGTCCAAAATGCATTAATAATAATAATAATAATAATAATAATAATAATAATAATAATAATAATAATAATAATAATAATAATAAAGTTGGAAGGGACCTTGGAGGTCATCGAGTGCAACCCCCTGCTCAGGCAGGAACCCTACACCATTTCAGACAAATGGCTGTCCAGTCTCTTCTTAAAAACTTCCAGTGTTGGAGCATTCACCGCTTCTGGAGGCAGGTTGTTCCATTGGTTAATTGTTCTGTCAGGAAGTTTCTCCTTAGTTCTAAGTTGCTTCTCTCCTTGATCATTTTTCATCTGTTGCTTCTCGTCCTGCCTTCAGGCGCCTTGGAGAATAGCTTGACTCCCTCTTCTTTGTGGCAGCCTCTGAGATATTGGAACACTACTATCATGTCCCCCCTCGTCCTTCTCTTCATTAAACTAGACATACCCAATTCCAGCAACCATTCCTTATATGTTTTAGCCTCCAGTCCCCTAATCATCTTTGTTGCTCTTCTCTATACTCTTTCTAGAGTCTCAGCATCTTTTTTACATCATGGTGACCAAAACTGGATGCAGTATTCCAAGTGTGGCCTTACTAAGGCATTATAAAGTGGAAAGTCTAATTTTCGTACATTTATGCCAACACATTAGTGAAACATACTGTTTCACAGTATCTTAGATGAAAAAGAAATCTGCCATGGTTTTTTTATGGAAATTGGTTTAGAAGGTCTGCCAAAACAGAGTTCAACATGACATGGATTGTCAGCATTCAAAACATCACTGTATTTCATTTTCTTGCCAAAAATCTGTGAGAGATCTGCAAAGAAATGCATATTTTCTGAAACTATATACCAAAAATGGTAATTGCTAGAAGGAGAAAATGAGCTCCCTTTGGATAAAAGTACATTTAAAAAGCTGCATCTAAGAAAATCTGCAATGAAAAAAATGCTATTCTTAATTGTGTGACAACTATGGCTGGGCAAAGTAAGTTAGATTCACTTCGGGGAAAAAACAACTTTGTGGCACAGAGGCAACATCATTTTCCTCCATGAAGCACTTCATATTGTATCAGAGCTTCCTGGATCTCCTCTCCATCACTTGAGGTTGCTGGGAGGGACTTATGCACACTTTGCCAAGTGCTCCTGGGGAAGGTTGAATAGAGAGCTTTGCTTAACCTCAGCTGGAAGTGGGTTCTGTGCAGATGGAGACAGTGGTGGGATTCAGCTGGTTCACACCACTTCGGCAGAACTGGTAGCTAATTTTTTGTTGCCCAGGCCCAGAATGGACTTCCGGAAGCAGCATCCACACAGAGAACCGGTAGTTCACATATTTGAATCCCACCACTGTGATGAGAGGCTGCATAGCTGTTAGGCTAAGGCCAAGAATGACATAGGAGAGTTCATCCAGAGTTCAGTTCTTTATTTGCTTACACACAATAGACAGAATCTTGCCAGACTAAACCTTTACTACTCTCACCCCAAAAAATATACCTTAGGTCTATGAATGGCTATCCTTATCCTCTTCTTCTGTCTCATATCCAGCTCCAAGCTATGTTGCCTCTTATCTGCCCCTCCCTTTTTAGAACATGCTCCCTCTCTTCCTCCTGGGAAACTATCTTTTCCCTGTAGTCCATCACATCAGCTCTCCCTCTATGGATACCATCTCTTATAGCAGCACAGCAAAGCCAAGTGGCTGCTTCACCTTACTTTTGAAGCAAGGGTATCATGATGCTTCAGGGGGACATTTAACATAGTAATATATGGAGTCCAGATAGTCGTTAGGTTCAGCAACTGTTCAAAATTACAATGGTGCTGAATGAGAAATATTTGTCATCAAATTATGGCATTTCAGTTACGTGATTACAATCCAGGTACTCAGTTGCTTGGCTTGTGAGTATGACATTGCAGCAAGCCATGGTTATATGATCATCATTTCCAACATACCCTCCCAGCTTCCCACAAGCAAAATAAATGGAGTGGTCAGTAGGGAAGGTTGTAGGTTGCTCCTGTAAGTTGTTCCTGTCACTTTTTCTCCTGAGAAACTCCATTATGGACCCCAGAGATCTGATATTCCATAGCAACCACCTGCCCATCTGCACTACACAGCACCAATCTGTAGACCCTGCCAGCCCAGCCACTGCCTTTACCAGCCATGCATCTTTTCCAGCACCCACTGTAGCACCCCATCCCCCCACATGCCTAACCTAGAACCCCCACCTCTTCCACTTAATGAGGAAAGCAGTTACAACAGCAACTGGGGTTATAACAGCAACTGGGACTACCTGGATTGCCATTGCTGTGCGACATGGACTTTAAGACCATATCATGTACTAATGGCAATCCCAGTTCTAATTGCTCTTTTTACCTGAGGACTACCTGTATTGCATCATTCAAAACAAGAATATAAGATTAACCAGAGAAAATAAACACACTGACTTTATGAAATCTCCTTTCATTTTATTATATACAGTATGCAACTAACATGGTCAATATTTTTAAGCTGTCCAGCACAGATGCAGCATTACATAAAGATACCATCCTATGACTCAAATGCTCTATTTCATATTCTGAGGGAATTTGCTCTGGAAGTTGTGTTCTTCTAATTGAGACTTAGAAGCCTCAGTAGTACCGATCTTTAGAGTTTTGTTGATTTATAATTCTTTTTAATCTGATATTTTCCTAATATCAAGCACTGGAGCAATGATGAAGAGGAAAAGGGGGACTTCTGGAGAGAAGATGTCTTTACCAGATACAGGCATGTGGGAGACTGATTCATATCAGAGTGGACTGTAGCTTCTGAATATTAAATGTATTTAGACAGTTCAAACGAACAAGCAATATTTTCAGTGGTAATGAGTCGATTTAGAAATCTCAGTAGGGGAGAAAACTGTCACTGATAGTTATTGATCTCCATCCAAACTAAACATGCTAAAGTTTGATCAGCACAATGCCAAATGCTTGTGACAAATATATCCTTCACTCTGATTTTTTTCTATTTCTCCTTCTAGTCTAGTCAGTCTTTTCAATCTGCATGTGTAATGGGTAACATTCTGGCTGGGAATTATGGAAACTGTAGTGCCTTAATACTAGAGTATATGCTATTACAAAGCCTTCAGACTTAACTCTGGCTGAAAACAATAATAATAATAATAATAATAATAATAATTATTATTATTATTATTATTATTATTATTATTATTATTATTATTATTAATCATCTCACAGTCAGCCAGATGTTCAAACTGGATTTGGCATTTTTGTCTACCTATTGAGTGTTTACCAAGGACCTGGGATAGGCAGATGTGGATGTTTGATGGGTTTTTTTATTATTATTATTATTATTATTATTATTATTATTATTATTATTATTATTATTATTATTATTATTATTATTATTATTATTATTTTGCCATCTATTGTAGTTCAGAGCTGAATTGACTTAGCCTTTAATAACATTTTGATTTTCAACACTGTCAGCAAGATAGACAACTCAGAATGAGATTGTTATTAATCTCCTTTTGGGATGGGAAGACATTAAAAAGCAATTTCAAGGGAAGCGATACACCCATGTCAACCAGCACGCTCAAAATGTAAGGGAGACATTAGCCCTTACAGCTTCCCCTTGGCCAAACCAGCAATTTAGTTGTATCAGTTGACTTCCAAGGAAAAGAACCAAAACATAAAAAGAAAAAAGCTTGGAATGTCAGCCAAGATGGGGCAACATTAATTCCAGGGCATACATCGATTCCATCTCCAAAAAGAAAAACCCAGTGTTTTAATAGCTGCCTAGAAGTGAGTGGTGCAGCTTCCTAGCACAACCATGAGAATGTAAACAGGTCTTGCACAAGCCGAAAATATATCAGATCATATAAGGGGAAAGCTTGATTTCCGCATATCCTTCCTTTCATCTACTATCTCTGACATCACAGGCTACATTCTTCCATATTTCCAAGCAATGTCAATAGAGGCCCCAGATTTTTTAATTCCATCCATTTTGGGTTGATAGAAGCAAAGATGTCCTATAAAGCAGTAATGACAACAACAACAAAATGATAAAACATCCTGCCATAATAGGAATCCTAACCCTTTGTAGTTGTGTTCCAGCACTGGACACCATTACATCAATCATGTGGTTTGTTTAGTGACATACATTATGTCATTCCCCCCCCTCAACCTGATGGACACTTAAGTGCGTAAGGGATGATGGTAGGCCACACTTTTTGTATCTGTGAGATACAGAATGAGCTCTCTAAATGGCCTTTATATAGAGCTAGGTAAATCAGCTGATTCCCTCATCTTTGGAATAAGCTCCCACAATCTCTTTTTGTTACCTATGCAAGCTCCTGTCTGAAGTATTTGGAGGGCACCAGAACTTTGCTGCAGAAATAAAAGAAGTCTTCAAAGTCAGTCTTTGATTCTCTGTTATCATGGACATCAAGAAATACCCCCCTCCCGACTTACCTTTATTATTTTCATTAACACCAAAGAGAACTGAAATCTGGGCCTCTCTGAAAGCATTGTCACTATCATCCTTGTTCCTATTCTTCAGGAGAGCTATTTCAAATATTTGTACTGTTCCCAGTCAGGAGGTCTTATTATATTTGTCTCTTTGACTTTTCTTTTTCTAAAATCCTATTTTCATTATCCCCTTTATCCTTCTAGGCTATTTACATGATGCTATAGAAACAATAATATAAATTTATGCTACTGTTAACTGTGACCCTAAAATACAATTCCTCCACTGGATACATTCCTCTTGACTGAACTTGTTAGCTCTGTGACAATGTACCAATAAAGGAGAATATTTATAGTTCAGGGTTGAAATGAGGGGTCCTTGGTGCTCTCTGACATCATCTGTGACAATGTTCTCAGTGCAACAAGAAACCTTGAATAAGGAATCAGCTTATTTTCTTTCTGTAAGTGGTGATCAATAATTTCATTTAATTGAATCACATTACACATTTCCCTTATATTACAGGAAGAGATTATAAGATGTCCAGGCTATTCAGCTTCTGGTACATGAAATTAGGCTCTTCAACATCAGAGCCAATGCTCTTTTGACACCTTTATGAATTCATAAAGCACAATTCTTAAGTATAATCCATTGTCAGTTACTGTATTTTTCTATCTCTTGGCCTAGGCCAGGGAATATGACTGTGTTTATCATGCTAGCTGCTTGTTTTTTTCAGCCCAAGGTCATGAATAATAAATGAAAATTATTAGAAATAATAAAGGACAAGGAGAGGCAAACATGCCATTGGTCATGCTGGCTGAGACTAAATAAGAGGTGAACCCAGTGGTGGGATTCAAATATGTGAACAACTGGTTCTCTGTGTGGATGCCACTTCCGGAAGTCCATTCTGGGCCTGGGCAACAAAAAATTAGTTACCGGTTCTGCCAAAATGGTGCGAACCTGTTTGCATATGAGCCACTTTGACTACCTTGATATAGGGAAATGCATATAGAATGGAGTTTTTTGTAGAAGAATGTGATGAAATAGTTATCAATTTGTGTGTGTGTGTGTGTGCGTGTGCATATTCACTAAAAATAGATACAGAATGTAGATATACATGTGTTACCTAATAATTTCACAATTGTTTTTTTCCCCTGCTTCTTATAACAGTTAGAACAATTAATCAGTGGAGCAACCTGCCTCCAGAAGCTGTGAATGCTCCAACACTGGAAGTTTTTAAGAAGAGACTGGACAGCCATTTGTCTGAAATAGTATGGGGTTTTCTGTCTGAGCAGGAGGTTGGACTAGATGATCTCCAAAGTCCCTTCCAACTTATTATTATTATTATTATTATTATTATTATTATTATTATTATTATTATTATTATTATGCACCATTTGACAGGAAGATTGCAAGAAATGTAAACATTCTCAACTTCTGCTTATAGTACACAAGCCAAATCTCATCCCTGTTCTCAGATAGAGTGCTCTAAAAATGAAATTTAAAAGTGAACATTTGAATGGAAGAATTGCTGGATAGCCCTTAAAATCTAGTAAGTATGAAAGTATGTTATTGCAGCATCTTATATTATTTTGGTTGTGATGTCATTATGCAGATAACATGTTGATGTCATTATGCATAGAATGTAAACTGAACTGAACCTAGTGACCACATTATGCAAATGGCATTAATTACCTCAAATGTATAATGAAGTACAACTAATGTAAATGTAAGTACCTCGCCCTGACTACTTTGTATGCAGAGGGGTATCATTTGTCTATTATCTCGGGGAGATGTCTGGGTGAAAATTTGGTAAGCTAATTGGGAGTCCATTAAATCAAAATTTCACTGTGCTGATAAACAAATACAAGCAAACATCAAGTAAATGTCAGGAAAAAATAATGTAGCTCCTTATACATGAGTGGATTATGCTATTAGATGTTAGATAATGTACTGAATTATCCCTGGGCAGATGCTGTAGTGCCTATTCTTGCTTAAGAAATGTAAACAAAAGCATAGATCTGGCTTCCTGTTCAGGTGTTTTGAATTTGCCATGACAACATCCTGAAAACCTTCCTGATTTTATGAGAATTATTTTTTTTCTTAGAGGAGCAACCTGGGATTGTTAGATATGTTGAGACTGCAAATCCCAGAATTCCAATCTAGCTGGGAATGCTTGGAAATGCAGTCCCCAAATTTATAGAGAGCACTACCTTAGGAAAGACTTCTTCAATGTGTATAGCACTGCCACCAAAAAGTCTTTCTGCTAATAGGGGAATTGAAATTCTCTATAATTATAGAAGTCCATACAATCCAAAAACAAGTATCAGTTCCTACCAAAATATATTTAAATTGTGTTTTGTTTTGTTTTGTCTCTCTTCCAAGGTATAAAACTCCACCCAATGCCTAAGGAAATCCTAACAATCCAAGAGAAGCAATTTGGTCCAGTTGCAGGGTTTTTCTTGGTGAGAAAGATTTGTAGGCTGCAGTTGAGCATCCTTCCACAGATGATGAGAACTGATTAGTGCTGCTTTACAATTGAGTTTCTTATTTAATCTTTAGTGTCTTCCTTATCCAACAGAGATGCAGACATAAAATTCATTGGGAAAGAAATCAATCTTGTCAAAAGCATTTTAGGGGGATCAGCAAGAACATATTCTCATATTCTCTTCTGAGGATTAACAATGAAAAGATAATGTGTAAGCAGAGAGGCTGCCACTTGGTAATAGAAAGACTCTTTGGAATATTTATATGTTCTGTGGGCAAGAGCATATGAATTTTTAAATAATTGCACCATTCATGTTCTCACCACTGCACAATGAGCTCAGCTGGCTTTGAAGCCAAGTATTAATCATTTATGACCAATTATATTTTACAACAGCTTTCTGCATTGCTTGCCTGGTGACTAGTAAACATGTCAGCCTATTTCTCCATTTTGGAAGCCCAACTCATCAACTATGTCTACAAGCTCATTATTTGACAAGGATTGCCATTTTGCCTTTTTATTGTCTTCACAGTGCTCAGACTCAATCATGATTTGTTTGTGACACATTCCTCTTCAGCATGATTCAAAATGAAGCCATGACAACCACAGCCATTAATCAGTGGATGCAAGCTACCTATCAGCTTAGATTAAATAATCTCATATATGTGTTGAGTTCAGGAGCTTTGGGGCACTATTGTTAGACTAGTCTGATATCTGGACTAATCTGGATGATATCTGGGGATTGACCTGGTCTATTGTACTAAGTGAGATATATCCTTAAGATAGTTACAGATATGCACTCATTCTACATATTAAAATCCCAAACTCAATTTGTATATTCCTCTAATGGATGTACAAGTTGACTAATTATGGCAAATATGCTGAATAAGCAAGACGGACAAATATGTTCAAATTCTCTTCTCTAATCTTCTCCAGACTAGATTAGCCTGAAGATGGATAAAACTCTAGTTTACAATATGAGCCATTACTGAACGTAGCAGCAAACATGTCCAAAAAGCTTCTCCTCAAAATCCTCTTTTTCTCACCCTTGTGTTTAGGGGAGCAGAGCTGGAAACTACTTGATTCAGTTCTTTGTAGCATATTCTGAAAACATGTAGGGCTGTGCTTGGAGTTATCCCAGACATTTCAATTAGTGTGGAATAAAGTTGACCTGGCCCAAAATGTCTAAATACATCTAAATTAAGCAAATTATAAAGGAATATTTGGATCTGCCAGTTTAATTCAAAGCAGGGCTTAAGAGAACCTACTGTAGAACTACGGTAAGAGCTCCACCCGTTTTCACTCATTCTTTTCCTTTAAATACTGCAGGTCTTCATTTCTACCCAATAGTCTTCAGAGTATTAGTCAGGGCACTGAATTTGGATTGGGGATACAGATAGTTATTTCTGGAAAATTAATAGCTGAAGTTCTTTTCCATCAGTGGTGAGAGGACTTGTAATCCCCTGGTGGTTATGGTTTTATCCAAGCTGGTCTGCTATGTATTAATATCTCTATCATGTATATGTGAGATGAAGGCATTTCTATTCACCCTAGCCTTTATAAACAAATATTAAATTTACAAAATCCATCAAGGGGTCAGACTGTTTTAAAGGGTGTGCCTGTTTTCATCTGCTGTTTTTGTGGTTTATGATATTGACCTTTTGTGCTCTGCCCTACCCCAAAATCTAATATGTGAATACTTATTTATGTTGTTTTTTATTTTCATGCTGCTGGCCATTTCTTTCCTCTGAGACTTTTGATGCAGAAGCATATCTCATATAAAAATTTAACTGTGCAATTAATTTGGGTGGGCTTTTTTCATTTCTTTTGTTAGTTACTTTGTGTATCACCTATTGATTTGAATTAAAGTTTTAAAATATTAAAGTGTTTTAAACAGGTTATTTTAAAAAAACTAATCTATTTAAAATAGATTAAGGAAATGTACTTCAGAGCACCTATTTTTCTCAGACCAGATGTATGAAAATATTCAAGTCGTATCTTATCCCAAGGCTTCAAAACTTTACAACAGCCTTCTCAACTTAGTATCTCCTAAATGTGTTGCTCTAAAATTTCCAGATGTGAAGGTAAAAATTATTTCTCCTGTCTGCAAGGAAAAGTAACTCCTTGCCAAACTTCATAAGGTACAACAACATAATTGAAGCCTAGGCCTTTGTCTCTGTATTGCAATACAGTAATTTTAAATAAGGTTTAATACTGAAATATATTGGGGGGGTGCATAAACACACAAACATACACAATCTGAGTTATCATGAAATTGGTGTAGTGCTATAAAGAATCCAGGTTCATATATAACACACTAAATAATTATTTAATAGTGGCAGAGAACTGAAAACAGTTTAATTGAAGTTGTGTTCAATCCTTGTTTTCCTGAACGTCTTTTTTCACATAAACACATTGTATTCATGAGTAAACAATTAGTTCAATGACTACTCAATGGTGGAAGCTTTGAATGTATACCTTTTATCCCACTTCTGCATTCTTAATAATTTTCCAGTAACCAGCTATTGCTATAAAAACAGAGGAGCCATCTTTATCCCTCAAAATGCCACCAACACTGCATCCTAGAACATTTTGTTCTTTCAAGGCTTGTAAAGAGAATGTGTAAACTTTGGGTAATCTTGTTAATTTCTTTTTTTCTCCCAAAGCAGGTTGATTTATCTCATGGGGTGAGTTAATCATAACTAACCTAATGCCCATTGATTTTCAGTCAGGGAGTATCAGTAGTATCCATATTTAAGTAATGTTCTGTAGTCTTTTGGTCCTTCAGTACTTTTCAAACTCTTCTCCGGGGCAGGAGTCTGTAGTAGCAAGGAGTTTATAGCCACTATAATAGCCATGTACCTGAATTTTGGAGAGAACTGTATAAAATCGATGAAATGGAACCATACTTAACAGACAGCAAAAATAATCATTAGCAGAAATTTAATTAAACTATGTGAAAGACAAAACGGTAGAAGACAAGGTTGTCCGCTGTCTCCTCTTTTGTTTATTTTAGTTCTTGAAATATTAAATAATGATATAATAGAGATAAGAGGATTATTGATGTAAAGATTAAAAAGACTCACACACATTAGAAGTTCTGTGGATAACTTGGTTTTGATTTTGGTAGATCGTCTAGACAAAATTGAAAAAAATGAATAAAATAAAAAAATCTGGGTCATTAGCAGGCTTCAAGATTAATAAAAGACAAACTTATTAACAAAAATATGAAGTTACAAGATGAAACTGAACTCATGAACAAAATTTTAAGATTGAGAAGAAGGTAACATATTTGGGTATAATTATAACCAATATGAAATGTATGTTATTTTGAAACAAGTATATGAAGATATGGAATGAAGTTTAAAAAGATATGTCAAGATGAGATAAAATACAATTGTCACTAATAGGAAGAATTACTGTGATTAAGATGAATGTTTTACCCAGAATGTTATTTTGTTTCAGACAATATCTATCTTGGCAACTGATGTACTATTTAAACAGTGGCAGAAGAATATATTTAAATTTGTATAGGCAAAGAAAAAAAATACAAAATACAAAGGAAAGAGGAGGATGGGTTTATCACATTTGAAAGTATATCTTACTGCTTCCTGTTTATGTGTTGTCAAAGAAATATAAGGTTACTGGATTTAGAAGGTTATGATTTGAGATTTGGCTAGCATGAATATCTATGGTATAATAAAGCTAAGATGAATGTAGAGTTTAAAAATCAATATGTTAGACAGAGTATTCTTACAATATGGAATAAATATAAACTCAGATTTTGCCCGGAAACACCTTTATGGCTTTTAGCATAAGAAGCAATTTATACATGAAAAATTAAAGTAAACATAAATGATTAACCTACTAAGATGGACTAGAATTTGCTCAAGAGGCTTGTATAATGAAATCAAGAGAAGACTTTATTTATTTATTTTATTTATTAATTTAATTTATATCCCGCCCTTCTCCTTACGGACTCAGGGCGGCTAACAACCAGATAAAACACTAATCCCCAAAAACTACAAATTTAAAAACATAAGTAAAAACAAATATTAGTAATTTGGTCAAGTTAATTTAAAAATTGCTTTAAACCCCATTAAAATTTTCCCCTAGGCCAGTCCT
>NW_015386794.1:134888-137239 GCF_001527695.2 Protobothrops mucrosquamatus
TCCCCACCAGGGGGTCCTCCCCCCCCCTCAGTTGAAGGAGGGAGCGGGTCACCCTGAAGAGGGTGGCTGGGCGGTTATCTGATGACGCAATGAGGGTGGAGTAGTAATTAGACCTCGCCACCCTCATTGCCACAAGGTAGGATCTAACATGTATCCTTACCTGTGTTCGGTCGGGTTCGGTTCGGGTAGTCCTCCAACTTCTCTCTAGGCATCTAGAGGGATCTTTGTGTCAATGTACAATTATGTATATTGTACAATCATGTACAATTAACAGAAAGGTTTAAAGTGGGTAAAATATTTTATGATTTTGACCAAAGTAAGACTGAGTTTGAAGTAGAACTATGGACTAATTATGAACATGTTTGCTAAAATTTATAAACTTTTGTGAAGTATAATAGCAAAAGAATGTATGATAAAAAGGGCTAATTTTTTGGCAACAATATACAAATGGGACCAATGGGAAAATATGTGATTGAAATTTATTTTATGTTCTACCCTTAAAAAGAATTTTTATAAAATGATGTATCATTGGTATTTCTCACCAGAGAAATTGTCTAGAATCTATAAAGGTACTGTGAATCATTGCTAGAAATGTTAACAACATGAAGGGGCATTTTATTATGTTTGATGGACATGTAAAAAAAAAGCCAAAACATTTTGGATACAAATACATGCATTAATTCAGATGATTTTAAAGGCTAACGCACATCTGAAAGGTTTATTTTCTTTTGGGACTAATGGATAATAGATAGGGGGGAAAAAAGTCATGGAACTTTTGTTTCATTATATGACAACTGCATTGAGACTATTATTTGCTCAAAAGTAGAAAGACTCAACATTATCCACAACAAAGGAATAGTTGGTGAAGATGAGGGAACTTGTGGAGATGGCTAAATTAATCTCTTTGATTAGAGACAAAACAACATCTACATTTATGGTTGACTAGAAACCCCTTATAGACTTTTTGCTTTTTCTGAAGCAGAAAAAAATGCACTTATGATGGTTTTGATGACTAGAAAAAGAAACCTGGATAATAGAACAATAGAACAAGAATTTTTCTTAATCATAGAATAAGAGGTAATTTTGTAGTTGTACTTATATTTTCTGCAACGAAATTGGACACTTTTTTCTATTTTTTTTTCTTTCTGCACTTTTTCTTTTTTTCTTTTTTCTCTCTTTACCACTTCTTTTCTTTGTTAGTTTGTGTTAGTTTCTATGTGTTTTGTAAAAGTTTAGTTTTTAAAAATATTTTAAAATAGATATAACCCAGTAGGTTTCACATTATTATTTTTCATCAAAGGTACTGAATATCCACATTTAAGTAATGTTCTATGGGCATACAGTCTTTGGGGTCTTTAACTTCAACTTTAATTCTTTGGGGGCTGAGTCTGAGGTAGCAAGGAGTTTATGGCCATTATGACAGCTACCAACCTGGGTCCCAGAGAGTATCAAGCCAGCAATTTTTCTTCAGGGTCACTTTAAAGGCATCCATCAGATAAAATCACTCAAGATGGCCTATACCAGTGATGGCGAATCTTTTAGAGACCGAGTGCCCAAACTGCTACCCAAAACCCACTTATGCATCGTCAGGTGCCGGGTGGGTGTGGTCCATTGGCTGAGTGTGGCCCATTGGGTGGGTGTGGCTGCAGTGGTAATACCAGACTGGGTGGGACTAAAAAGTTCAATCAATCAGTTCCAACTTTGCAAGGTCTTTTTTTTCCCACGAGAAGTTGAAATTGATTGATTGAACCTTTTTTTTTTTGTACATGGCGGAGGCCTAAAGCGAAAAGGTTTTATAAAACCCAGCTGAAGGGCTAGGACTGGGGCGACGGTGCACGTGCCCACAGAGAGGGCTCTGAGTGCCGCCTCTGGCACCCGTGCCATAGGTTCGCCACCACTGGCCTATACTCTGAGACTGACCTGCTGAAGCTTTGGTTTTATTCTTGGCATGCATTGTAAGTTTTTATATTTTGTTTATATTCTTTTTCATTGTATTAGTGTGTTGTGAGCTGCCCAGAGTCACATCTATGAAATGGATAACATATGAAGCAAATAAAGAAAGAAATAGTCAGCATTCCAAGGTAAGTTAAACACAAAATGAAAGATTATAGTGAATTTGTCTCCTGATTACAGAAAGTAAACTTTGGTGTCACTGTAATGTTGGAATATAGCATAAGTCACTCCATCTTGTAACCTTCAGTATGCTTAATTCTACACTTCTTCATGCCTACGTGTTAGGCTGCAATCTGCAGCTGCAAACACGTAAGGACAGACAACTAAGAAGCAAGTCAACAAAGCTGTCTACACAAGCTATAATATTATCACTTCCTGATAAGACCTTCCAGTGTGAA
>NW_015386794.1:140767-148913 GCF_001527695.2 Protobothrops mucrosquamatus
CGGCTCACCCCCCTGCTTGTCGCTTCTGCCTGCAATTTGCTTTGATGATTGCTAATAAAGGAGGTCCTCAGAGACTATTCTGGGCTGATCTCATCCCGAGGAAACCTGGTCTGGTGTCTTCATATGACAACTCATGAATCAGCCCCCGGACGAGGTCTGAAACCAAGCCGGGAGACTCAGGTCCCGGTTTTCTACACTGTAAATAGTTCATCAATAGCTTAACTTGACTAATTTCCACAGCACAAAAGATTCGGTGTTTTTATTTTTCATATTCATAGTGCAACTAATCTAGACCTGCCAGGGGGAAAAAAGAAAAAAGAAAACAAAATAAAAGCTTGCTTGAAGCTCATCCTACATGCTAATATACTGCTTACAAAGTGTGAAGTCTCTAAAAAAGAGTCAACTGAAGTGTTATAACTAAACTATTCAGGGAAACAGAATAGAACATTTTGAAAATTATGCTTTCTAAAACAAAACTATTTTGGATTGAAACATTAAAGCCAGACTTTAGTACTTTATATGAACACTCTTTTTTTGATGAAGTGGTCATATTTTTGAGAATTTAATGAGTGTTCAACTCAATCTTTGTCCTCCTAAAAAAAGGATCTCTGCAAATTTTATACATAGTAGTGTGGATATGTGTAAGAAAAGAACTCATGGTCTAAACTTGTATTTGTCTTCAGAGCAGTAATATAACACATATTGTTTCCTCCATATAGCAGAATTTAATGAAACACATATTCAACTAGTCTCCAAAATTATTTGACTATGATTTCTTTCCATTACTTTGAGGGATGATTGGTGAGGGTTTTTTCCTTCCATGGTAGCTGTCTCTGAAGCCTTAGTAACTGTGCTTCTTTGTGTTCTTTTTGTTTCATCACATAGTTAGTTTAGAAGAGCCGTGGTGGTTAGAATATAGTATTGCAGGCTAAATCTGCTGACGACTGACTGCCAGAAGTTTGGCAGTTCGAATCTCACCGGGCTCAAGGTTGACTCAGCCTTCCATCCTTCTAAGGGCGGTAAAATGAGGACCCAGATTGTTGGGGGCAATAAGCTGACTCTGTAAACCGCTTAGAGAGGGCTGTAAAGCACCGTGAAGTGGTATATAAGTCTAAGTGCTATTGCTAATGACTAAAGTGATAGTTTATTTAAATTATTTTTTAGCTTGAAAACACTGTGTTGGTGATGGCTTACTCTCATGGAAAATATGACAGAGGCAATTAGTTCTCCTCCCCACTCACATTTCCCTTTATCCTATTGTAAGGTGGAGAGGATTGCTCTTACTAGTAGATTCAGATGATTGCTACTAGTAGGGGAGGAGAACTAATTGCATCTGTCATATTTGACCACAACACTGAGTTATTCAAGCTTCAGACCATCACCAGCACAGCATTTTCAAGCTAAAGGTTAATTTAAAAAAACGATCACTTTAACCATTAACTAAATTATCACTAAACTTGTTTTTCTGCTATATTCAAAATTTAATTCTTCCTCTCAGATGAGAGCTGAGTCATATAAACATTAGATTCATGCTGATGAACAATTTAACAGCTTTTCCAGTCAACAGGCAGAAGCACATTTCAAGTTTTCTATGCTTTTTCATCAAGAATAACCAAGCAAGGCCCCACTGCTGCCCATATATAGTTTCTTCTTTGTGGCTCCTGAAATCTCCTCATTTGTAAATTACTGCCCATTTTAAGATGAGAAACACATGAAAATTATAGGGATACCCTGCCCAAAAAACCCCAAAGAAAAAGAGACAAAAATGTCGTAACTGTACATTTTCATTATGCCCTCTGTGTTTGGTAACATCACTTGCACCCTTCTCCTTCTTCAGAAATAAAAATAAAGTTTAGTACAGTTTCTGGCCACAAAATGTTGCTTGCCCCTTCCAATTTATCCATTTTAATGCTTTTTTTCTTGATCTAAGCTGGTTAGTTATGCATTGCTTTTCCATTGTCCCTCGGCATATAAATACATCAGATTTGTTGATTGGGAACTGCCCAGATTGGCTATATAAATATTATAGATAGATAGATAGATAGATAGATAGATAGATAGATAGATAGATAGATAGATAGATAGATAGATAGATAGATAGATAGATAGATAGATAGATAGATAGATAGATAGATTTACATCATTATCATCAGCTTGTTAAACTGCAGGTTCAAATTATCTTTCGATAGCCCAGGGGAATTTTAGTTGCTGATTTCATCTCATTTTTTCCTCTTTTCATTTTATCAGAAAAAGAGCTGTGTGCCGTTTCCAGTTTAATTCGGCATTTAGCCTGTTGCAGTAAAACTATGCCTCAGCAGTTCTGAAGATGTGCAGTGCAGTAGCACCTTTAGAGCTAAGGTTAAAACAACCTAGGGAGGTTGCAAGTCAGGTATATCAATTCTGCATGGAGGGCTAAAAAGAGACAAGTGGCATCTTTGGTGCAGTCTGTGCTAATGTAGCATGATCTGTTCACTGGTGAATGTTTATTTTCTGATGTGTGTTGCCTCAAGCAGGATCTGGAGAGGGAGAAAGACATCAAAAAAGGGCAAGATGGCAAAAGTGGCATTGCAATCCAAGCACTATTCCTTTGGTAAATGTATTAATGTCACTCATCAACCTGCATATACAAAGGAGTTCATTGCTTCACACATGCACCCAAAAAGATTGCCTAAAATTCATACAAAAAGAATAGATCCGCATAGGTGCACATTTTAAAACTTTTGCCACCATATAAACAAAAATGCCATAAATGACTAGATAAGCCAGCAGTTTTCTGCTAACTACCCAACCACATTAAGAAGGGTTCAGCTGCGATTTCTGGTTTGGGTTTGTCAAAATTATGATTCACCATCCAATTCCTGGGCTGCGACCAAAGTCCAATTAATCCACATCAATTTATCTTTGGCTCAAGGAATCATTTCAGATATTAAGGAATGAGAAGAAATGTTGCAGAAATATAGACACAAGATGAGAGGAAAGCAAAGAAGAGAATATTTTTTAAAATTGTTTTACAAGCTATCTCTGTTTTACAAGCTATCTCTAATATTTACCATAAGTGGCTTGCTGACTAATTCCTCATTTACTGTATTCTAACATAAAGTTGACTGTAGTGCTGGGGGGGGGGAATTAACAGGTGAGATTTTGTTTGTTATGAAGTAATAAATTGCCTGTTATACTGCTCAAAACCTGGAATGTGTTTGGTTCTTAAAGTGTAATATTTATCAGTGAATGTTAGAAAAGTGAACAGGGTATGTCAGCTCAATAGGTAGAAGAAACAAGGAAGACAGGAAAGTGATCAAAGCTGTATTTTAGAATAGAATATTACAGTTGGAAGGGATCTTGGAGGTCTTCTAGTCCAACCCCTGCTCAAGCAGGAGACCCTATACATTTCAGACAGATGGCTAAGAATAAGGTGGCTTTTCTAAGGAATACTCAGCTGAGAAGAGTACACAGGTCATCTCCAGAATAACTGCTGATTGGAAAGGATGTGCAATTGTTGACTGTGGATGATTTGAATGATTGTTTCCTGCTGAATAAGCAGAGAATGCAAGAAGTATATAATTCAGCAAAGTTTTAGGGACCATGCTTGCAATGAAAGTTAACAGGGAAATCAAACAGGACTTTTCAGTGTAGTTCAGTGAGGAAGTTGGAGGGTAAATCTTTAACAATTCTTGCTTTTTGTAATAATGTGTACTTAGCTCATTCAAAAGCCTGAGAAGGGAACAAGAGAAGTAAAAGCTATTCACTGAGGCATCTGAAGAACTCAGTAATTCAAGTAGCAGTTATTATAGCTTATTTGTATTTCTGCCTAAAAGCAGCTTAGCATATATACTATCATCAATAGTAGTAGTCATTTAAAAAAATGTCAAAAGAATCAGAGCAATAAATAGTCACATATCATATAATAAGACAGACTGAAGATTTAGCAGAAAAAGAGACTTCAATAAGAACTGTTGAGAAAGTACATTGATCCATTAAACAAACAAACCAAACAAAAAAGTAGGTGGACAAGAAAGGCTCTATACAGCCAGAAATATTCTACATCACTAAAATGCAAAAATAGCTTCCAGATCTTTGCAGAAGAAGCAGGCTCTGAGCCTTTCAAAAAGAGGAGGGGGAGAGAAAGAGTGAAAAGCAGATTTCTGAAAAGCAAAGAGGATAGATTTTAGAAAAAGACAAAAGAGAAGAGCTATGATAAGAGGTGGCATATTGCCAGGAGAAACTGAAACAAACAGGCCGAAAAAGGGAAAGGCTAAAATTGCCCCATTGGGACACACTGTCTTCTGCTTGACTAGCTTTGGTTTGCTTTTATACTTGGTAGCTCTGACACTGCTTTTCTAGTTGGCAATATGTTCATTTTCTTAAAATCGGTGATGAAACAGGACAAAAGCAGGATATAACTGTGCAATTACTAGGATATCATTCATTTTATCAGTTTACAAGTCTGCAACCCAAAACTTATATATCAGACAACTATCAACCATGTTAACCATGTGGGATTATCTTGCTTAAGAATGTTGACATATACAGCTTATATTAAGCATATTTGTCTTTTCAGCCCAAACATCCATCATCAACTAGATGACTCTGCCCTATGGTGGATTTCCTCTTTGCTCATTTTTCAGTCTATTGTTTGTCAATGTAGTGATAAAACTTCATCCCAATAACTTGTACTAACTTATGGTACTTTGACTGTTATGGCTGTCAGAACATCAGCTGCTTCTTAAATATATTCAAAAGATACTGACCACTGCATCATTATGTCCATGTAGACAACTATGATGTATGTATAAGAGAACATTTTTTCCCTTCTGGCTACATGATTGTCTTTACAAATGCAAAAATGTGACGCTATAGCTGCAGTTTCAGTCTGATCAATGAGCTGTGCTAATGGAATATAAACTACCAAATTATAAACTTATTCGAGAGTGATTGCCACACCTGTGAATCACAGAGGCAGCTTGTCATTTTTCCTGACACCCTAGTGTGATCCAACATCCCCAATTCTCATGTGTCACTTTCTGAACAACTGAGAATGTACAATTTGGATGAGGAATCAGCTTCACTGGTGTAATTGTAATCTTTAATATAATTACTATTAAAGGTCAGCTTCATTATATGATCTGGATCAGAGGTCCCCAACATTTTGGGCACCAGGGACCGGTTCCATGGAGAGAGGTTTTTCCGGGGACTGGAGAGTGCATGGTTTTATGTGCTGCCTGCATCCCGCAGATGAGGGTTTGCTTGTTTGTGCGGATCAGTTGCTGGCATGCCGCAGCCTGGTATTGGTCCATGGACTGGGGGTTGGAGACCCCTGATCTGGATAAACTACCTATTTGTGTTTCTGCTTTAAAAATAGGGAAGGAAGGTTATATTCTAGCCTTGACAGTTAATGTGAATGTATGTCACTTTTTCTTTTCAAGGATTTTGTCCTAGCATATCAGAGCAGGAAGGATTTGGGTTTGATGCTTTGACTCAGAACATGAAACCAGAAATGGGATTTTTGTGAAAGGTTATCCTGCCATGGTTCCAATAGATGAAACCCATCAAAAGAACTTCAAGGCAAAAATTATTCCTTAAAGAACATTTTATTCAGGAAACAAAGTATCGGCACTACATAGTTGAACCCAAAAACTAAATTCCCTTCCCCTGGATACAAAGTAACAAAGTGCAATTCCCACCCCCAATAAGCTATCATAAATCACATTCTCCAATTAGCCTAAAACACAGGCTTTCTCCCCAGCTCCTTAGCCTGCCAAAACGTTATCAGTTCATCCTTGAGTTCCCACAAAACAGCATTATTATTATGGCTAGCTGAGCTCAAGCATTTATCCCACACCCCCCCCTTTCTGCACCTGATTTCTAAATACAGGAAAAAGCATATTAAAAGCAAAGAGAAAATAGCTGCAATTTTCATCAGTTGTCAGAGCGGGAACATCCAATGTTTACAGCGTTGACAATCTTCATTTGTGGAAAGTAAAATAGCACAGACAGAGGTCTACATCCACTCTATTTTTCTACAAACTGATATCCTGATGCTTATGGTGGAGACATGCCAGGACTTCATTATGAGAAGGCATATGATGTCACTGTAATATTTTAGCTAATGCTGTCCCTTCCATTGAGATTGGGCTAGTCCCAGAACTGCTGTAAAATTCATGTTTTCTTGAGTCCAGTGAAGAGGGGAAGGAAGTCTCTGAAGGGTTCTCACATAAAGTAGCCTTTGTTTTAGTGAATGATTCAGGAACAACAAGAAAAGTAATAGGGCTGTAATGTGTTTTGATGGTTCCAGAGAGGCAACCAATCTTTATTCTAGTATTTGTTGGCATTTGTTGAGTAGGAAGTTGTTTCTTAGTAGAGGCTCTGCTGATCAGCACTGGCAGTACCAGAATTATCCCAAACAAGATGTATTTTGGAATTTGAAAACATACATTTTTCTCCAGGTATCTTCTCCTCGCCCTCTTGATTTTCACTCACTCTATTATCTATTTCTATTTCTATTATTTATATTTATATGTGTGTGTGTGTGTGTGTGTGTGTGTATCATTGCTAGATTAAGTGGTAATATCAGATGTGTATGTGTGTGTGTGTATGTATGTGTATATAAATATGCAGATATATTTAGACATATATGCTTATGCCATCCAGAAATTTGGGAAATAATTAGATCATAAAGGGTTTTTTATCCTTAATTCAGTTTTGTTCAATCTGTACTGTGTGTGACTTTATTGTAGTCATGCTCAGAAAATTAACTATAAGTTGAAAAAATAAGAGGTTACAGGACTTAAATACCAACTAGATTGGCCTCAGAGTCTTAATTTTTCAATTCCTACATTCTATCTCACATTAGCTGCCTAATAATAGAAATGCTAAGGAAATAATTGGCAAATCCAAAAACCTGAATTAAGAATCAATAGTCATATCAAATAGTTCTTGCCTTTGTTTTACAATATAACAATAATTTGCTATATATTTTACAAACTAACAGCCAAATGGTATAAACAATTATCACTATTCATAGTAATTATCCCTTTGCTTATAATTAATACTCTACTATTCAGAATATATTTCCATTGAGAAGAATACCTGGTTGGGTTATTTTAGGCCTTGAAGCAGATTATCTTTATTTTCCATCATTGTGAAACAAATTTTAATCAAGTTATCATCATTCAACAATTGAGAAGCATGTTGAAGTATGGATTACCATCTGCCCTTGTCATTAACACCATGACAGATGCTTTCATGTCTTCTCTGAATTTCTCTAATGAAAGGAGAAATTATCTGCGGATATCTGAAGATCAAGTGTTTCCTTTAGGGTAGAAGTAGTGCCACTTCTGGAAAAAAAAAAACAAGAGGTACTTCCTCATTAAATAAATTCCTGGTCTTGGAATTTAATTGAAAGTCCAAGAAGGCTATGGACAACTTGTAAGAATTAAAGCTGACAAAGTGGGAACCAGCAAATGAAATTCAATGGTGAAAAAAGCAAGGTTCTACATTTAGGCAAGAAAAACCAAATGTACAAGTATAGTATAGGGGGAACCTTGCTCAATAGTAGTAACTGCGAGAGGGATCTGCGAGAGTCCTAGTGGACAATCATTTAAATATGAGCCAGCAGTGTGCTGCAGCTGCCAAAAAAGCCAACACAGTGCTAGGCTGCATTAACAGAGGGATAGAATCAAGATCACGTGAAGTATTAATACTACTTTACAATGCCTTGGTAAGGCCACACTTGGAATACTGCATCCAGTTTTGGTCACCACGGTGTAAAAAAGATGTTGAGACTCTAGAAAGAGTACAGAGAAGAGCAACAAAGATGATTAGGGGACTGGAGGCTAAAACATAAGGAACGGTTGCTGGAATTGGGTATGTCTAGTTTAACGAAGAGAAGGATGAAGGGGGACATGATAGCAGTGTTCCAATATCTCAGGGGCTGCCACAAAGAAGAGAGAGTCAAGCTATTTTCCAAAGCACCTGAAGGCAGGACAAGAAGCAACGGGTGGAAACTAACCAAAGAGAGAAGCAACCTAGAACTAAGGAGAAACTTCCTGACAGTTAGAACAATTAACCAGTGGAACAACCTGCC
The DNA here is from genome assembly GCF_001527695.2 of Protobothrops mucrosquamatus. Classification (NCBI taxonomy): domain Eukaryota; kingdom Metazoa; phylum Chordata; class Lepidosauria; order Squamata; family Viperidae; genus Protobothrops; species Protobothrops mucrosquamatus. The sequence continues at coordinate 148,851 of NW_015386794.1, forward strand.
TCCAGAAGCGGTGAATGCGCCAACACTGGAAGTTTTTAAGAAGAAACTGGACAGCCATTTGTC
>NW_015386794.1:149013-160617 GCF_001527695.2 Protobothrops mucrosquamatus
ATCCCTTCCAACTTTATCATCATCATCATCATCATCATCATCATCATCATCATCATCATCATCATCATCATCATCATCATCATCATCATCATCATCATTATTATTATTATTATTATTATTATTATTATTATTATTATTATTTAAGTATACTTCAGGTACCCAAACCTACTACTCTGTATCCATTAACTCTGAAAATTGGGAGGAAGAAACTGAGAATTATAATCTGGGATAAAAATATATAAAGGCTCTGAGATCTTTGCTTTGGTATAGATAATCAACTGCTAAACTATTAAAGGCTTTATTCTTGTTTGCAATAAAAATCATTTGTTTATTAAAATATACTGCTCTGCAATCTACCAATTCTCCATGACTTATTAATGTATACTTTAACCAAAAATTTACAGCATGCATGGCATGATTAAAATGAAAGAAATAACCATCACAAAATCCACCAACGAAGTTGCAGTGCTAATGGAAAACAAAACGCAAAGAGCAAAAGATAGTACAGTGCATAAAGTTAGGAGAATGCTCTCTGAAATAATGTTAACATTTTGCTGAAGATGATTAAGGAGGGGCCAGCCTGATCTCATTAGGAGGCTACTTCATAGCATCAGCACTGCTAGATTAGTTTCTAATCTAATCTGAAAGTCTGCCACCAAGTGCTGAATAAGAGGTTAAATGTCTGAAGCAATGTGATTATACTGCTAAGTCTTGATGAGACTCCTTTGGAGAGATAAGTCTACTTCCCTTAGTGATCACAAATGGGATCTCAGTTAGTTAAGGAAAGTGATCTCTCAGTGAAATTGCAACCTCTGCTTATGATCTTACAGCTTTCCTTTGCTTGACAGATCTGCAAATATCATAAATGTGGGGACTGGTCACAAAGTAACTTTTTCATCACCGTCGTCATTGTAAATGGTTGGTAAACGAGTCAATCGCTAAACAAAAACTGTGTATAAGTGTGTGACATATACTGTATGTATATAAAAAAACAATGGTCCTTGGTCAATATGTCACTAAAATTCTCTTTTCCTTTGAAGGAATTTATGTTATATTTTCTTTCAAATGGTACGAGGGCTGGTAGAAAACTATTCAGGAGAACTACCCTTGGGATCTCTCCAGTTGCATCTAGGAAAAAAAGATTTTTACTAACTTCCTTCAGCTCTGGCACTTCTTGTTGAGAAAAAGCGTTAGAATGAAATTTAAAGAAAGTCCTTAGTATATGGGCCTTCTTGCCTTTTTAAACATCAATTGCTGGTTTCAATAGCTTGAATATTGTTGATTAGCATTTCTCTGCTTTTTCATCTACAATTCTGTATTCATATTTTAACTTTTAGTCTAATATTTTTATCTGCTAATTGTCGTGAACCACTTTGAACTCTATGAATAGGCAGGATATAATTTTTTAAATTATGTATATGCATACATATTTCAGGTTGTCTATGTAATTATGAAACTGCATTTTATAATGTAATCATTGGAGATATAATCATGTGGGAGTTGTGAAAATATAAAAAGAAATTGTTGATTGCTAATGAGGTTATATTTTGGGATCGCTATCTCTTTTTATTTTATTTTCTAGAAGTGGAATTTCTTATTTTGCCTTTTGGTGTAATATAAGGCAACTTAGATAAAATTCATATTAGAGAGGTTTTCAGGTTGTGGATCAGAATTCCAAGACTGAAAAGGTGATTAATTGCGTCTGGCTTAGTTTTAACAAATAGTAGAAGAATGAATATTAAATATATAGTATCCTGAAAAGGCACATGCTTCTAGGGAAATGCATTTCATAACAGGGATTTTCAGTTTTGCACTAAATCAATGTTTTCCAAGCCTGGCTAAATTACCCAAAATTGGGTAAAGTGTTTTTTTCCTTGGTACTGACACACAAACCCATTACCCTATGACAACAGGGACATTTAAATAAGGGCTTTCTGATAAGCAGTAAAAAGGACTTTCAGATAAGGAAAAGATATAAAGAAAAAGGTTTGGGGACTACTGCACTAGATGAATTATTCCTAAGAACAGAAAATTGTTATAAGTCATTTCACAGAAATGCCCAGGACACCTGGCATAGGCAATAAGTCAAGATTTTGCAATATAACATGGATGGGTCTGCAAACCTTGGCATAAATTCAAAAGTTTTCTGCAGGAAAATCATTTAAATCTTCAGATTAGTTTGGAACTTCCCCTACCAGTTTACAGGGAGATGATTTTGGGGTTATTGTTTTAAATGTGATGCCTATCCTACCGTGAGGGGTCCTTGATGCTTTCTGAGCTTGGTTGGGGTTTTTTTTGCAGAGGTTTCATTACCCAAGCTAGGTAACATCATCATCATGCAAGAAAACAACCAAGCCCAGAGAGCACCACCAACCTCCATTTCAACTCTGGGTTACAAATATTTTCCTTTATCACTATCCTACTGATTCAGTGGTGGGATTCAAATATGTGAGCAACCGGTTCTCTGTGTTGATGCCGCTTCTGGAAGTCCATTCTGGGCCTGGGCAACAAAAAATTAGCTACCGGTTCTGCCAAACTGGTGCGAACGGGCTGAATCCCACCACTCTACTGATTGCATATCAGTTTTATTATATTTTCCATTCCAAAATGGAAGGAATCTTTATTACTGATTTAAATTATCTAATTTTGTACTGAATTCTCTGAAATTAAGCAGAGACTTCAGACGGAGTTGAGGACTTTAAAAAGTATTTTTAGGATCACCTGCAGCTTTGGGACCTGAGGTTATCATTCCCTGCTTTAAAGAAATATAGTTTTCAAGAGAAAACAAGACTCTCCGCTCCTGGCAATGCAAACTTAACATAAACCTGGGCCAGGCAAATGTCTTATTAAAACAGATGCTGTTTGTTATAGATGTTGCTTTTAAAAAAAAATAGGATGGAACATGCTGGGCTCCTTGAACTGTTATGTCTAGATAGAATTTTTAAAAACAGAAGCTTGTTTCTATGCCCTTTCACAGCCTGTTTTGCTGTACTGCAAAGACATAATCAGTTTTTAAAAAGCACTTCAGTGTGATTCCTACTGCTAAGGAGTGATTGAAGTTCATTTTCCTGAGCATTCTTCTTCTCTAGTGCTTTATTCCATGGCAAAGTCAAACTCAAATATAAAACAAGTCAATATTCTTGCCTGTAAAAAAAGTAAAGACAAATGGCAATTATTACTCTACCAGCTTCTCTACCTGAACTCCTTGACTCCATTTCTGGTTGGCAGTGGAGTTTCCTAGGCTTATGGTCCTAAGGAACTTCCATCTGCTTTCTCTGGGTGGGGTCTGAAGTTACTCAGAAGTTCATGGCTTCCATGATAACCATGGGCCTATCTATCCCAAGATATCCACAGCCTAACATAGGGAGAAAGGTCACATGCTTGATTTAATTTTCTTGTTGGAACAGTGGCAGCGTAATTGGGGGACTCTGTCATGGTCAAATCCCTCCTTAGTCCCCATGATAATCCCTGGTGCTACCCCCACTTCAAACTATCTCTAGACCAATTGTCTATTCTGGACAATTTTTTTCTGGCAGAAAAAGCATATCACAAGTCTGGTCTATTAAGAATTGTCATCTGGCCAGATGCAGGAGGATAGCCTTTTCTGTCACAGCATTTGCCCTCTGAACGCCATCACCTCTGAGGTTAGATTGCCCCCAACCCTACTGGCTTCTGGAAAGTTCTGTAGTCATGGCTTTCCCATCAAGCCTAGGCCTCTGGTGGAGGTATTGAGGATGCAAAATGGTTGTATTCTTTGTAATACATTGACTACGCTTACCCACAAATTGTGTTCTATGGTTTTAATTGTTTTAAATGATTTTTGTTCTGATTGTTTATATTTGTTTAGAGTCAAGCGTGTGAGTGGGCAACTAAATCAACTAAAACTGCTGGTGTTCTACCAAAGCAGCAACAAGGCTGGACATCAAACATGGAAAATAAATAGACCACTGTATCATAAATAGAAAGTTATATTAAATATGTACAATATGTGTATTAGTACCATAGAGAATTTTGCATGAATAATATGAAAATAGAGCCACTCTTACTCAAATATTCAGGATATTGGGAAGCTCAAGGGCTTCTCATGAAGGGCAAATCAATGTTAAGCAACAGCTGTTAAAATATCGTAATGCCTTTCTTCCTGGTAGGCTCTGGCTTGGTAAAAAGACTTCATCCAGTGGAGAAAGATAAGATGCTGCGCCTGAAGACTATTTCAATTTCCCAAGTAAGTGATACGTGGCACTATCTTGAGATGATCAGTATATATATATATATATATATATATATATATATATATATATATATATATATATATATATATATATATATATATATATATATATATATATTAGTCCCAAAACTAGGCTTCCTTAAAACTGAAAAAGTAAAAAAAAATACGTAGACATGAAGTTAAGTTCTCTCCTTACTGCAATATACTGTATGTTTACCCCAAAGACAAAATGATTCATTTACAATTCTCTACAAGTCTACTCATTAGTAAATTCTTCTGAGTTGGTGGAGTCTAGTAGTAAATAAATTTGTTTAATTTGGAGACTTGTTATTACATAGTTAATTTTACTTATTTATTTTTTTCACATATTGTTGAAGAAATGAACATTTTAGATTTTGGAAATATGGATAATTGAATCCCCACATCCTGTTCAGGATAGCCTCCAAAATTTGATATTCCGAAAATACATTAAATTTAGATAAATTTAATTTAGTACTATCTCATTTAACAGCTGAATGAAATGACAAAACTGCAAATTAATATGCAACAAAATGTATTTAATTTAAGAAAAGAAACATCAATCTACCATACATGTATATAAATGCAATAAAGGAAAAACATACAAAAAATAAGATGGAACATTTTAATTCAAATTAAACTCACTCATATTTTAACACAGGAACTGGAACTATTACAAAAGAAGACAAACGTATCCATGAAGTTATGTTCCCCTTTAAACTCTAAACATCAAAGAAAACCTCTTAGAAATACAAATCAAGTGCTATTATATTTAACAAACACAGCTTGATTCATTTCCACATCCTGTACCTTTGTAGAGATTCATAACATCACCTTTCCAATAAATTGATAGCAATAATATGCTGCAACGTTCTGTCATCAGCTCATCGATGTCAAGCTTTAATTCAATTTCTTGGGTACTTGGCCAGTATGGACATTTTAATAATTACAAATGTCTGATCAAATATTATTTCTGTCTCAGCTTATTAAAAAAGGCATGTTAAAAGGCATATTATTAAAAGGCATGTTAAAAGACATATCAAATTAGTTATTTGGTGAGCGAAGTCATTCAGACGCATGTAAAAACAAGTCTTAAATAACCATTAAAACAATTAAACATAAATATAAATACAACCACAGACACTTTGCAATTTGTTTTGTCTCACCTATTATATTTCATTGTTTTATATTGTTTCTGACTCTGTGCATTGCCCAGAATCAGTTGGAATCAGGCAGCATTAAAAATCAAATAAATATTTTTATATATTAAAAAAAATCTCTATATAATGTAAGTATTGAATAGAATAGGAATAGGAATAGGAATAGGAATAGGAATAGGAATAGGAATAGGAATAGGAATAGGAATAGGAATAGGAATAGGAATAGGAATAGGAATAGGAATAGGAATAGGAATAGGAATAGGAATAGAATAATAGAGTTGGAAGGGACCTTGGATGTCTTCTAGTCCAACCCCCTGCTCAGGCAGGAAATCCTATGCCATTGCAGACAAATGGTTTCTTCATGAAAACTTCCAGTGTTGGAGCACTCACAACTTCTGGAGGCAGGTTGTTCCACAGATTAATTGTTCTAACTGTCAGAAAATTTCTCCTTAGTTCTAGGTTGCTTCTCTCTTTGGTTAGTTTCCATCCATTGCTTCTTGTCCTGCCTTCATGTCCTTTGGAGAATAGCTTGATTCCCTCTTCTTTGTGGCAACCCCTGAGATATTGGAACACTGCTATCATGTCACCCTAGTCCTTCATCAATGTGAAACTCATGCCATTTCTATGTATGTACAAATGTAAACATTACTATAATAGTTTTTTCTCCAATCACCACTAAAACAACCTTCCAAGTAAAATTACATAGATATACTCAATGAATTTGTCAGAATGAACAAAGTTACATCAGGAAATATTTCAGTTAGTCTAATTACTGGGAGCATTCTGAGATACACTCTTTCTTTTTACATATATTATTGAAAAGTCTGCTTTTGCTTTTACAATTCTGTATTCCACCACCCATTTAGTCCAATGAGGGATATGCATTTAATTTAGACAGAAGCTTCTGGACATATGTCTTTTTTTTTTCTACAGAATATTAAACAGTATCAAAGCTTTCGCTTGTTTCCCAGCAAGTAGTTAGTCACGACGTAATGAGCCAGATTGGGATTTTTGTTATTCTGTTATATTACTTTTCACTCTTTCCTGCAAAATTACCATCAAACTGCTCTTAGTAAGGGAAGTATCAGAAAAGAGGTTAATTCTTCTGTTTTCAAAAAGCACTAACCTGGGAAGCTGCTAAAATCCAGTAAAGTGTCCTTTTAGACTTTTTCAACAAGGTCAATTGAAAAATGCAAAGTATGATTACTCCGAACGTTGCTGATCATTTTAGAAAGTACTTTAGAACCGAACAGCTTGGTTTTCCAGTTTTTCTTAATTACATATTTCCAGAATGGTTGAAAACTGTAAAATTACCTCCGCTGTCTTTGAAAGCTTGCTCTGCATAAGTTCTATTGATTTCAATAGATTTTCAAGTCTGCCTTCAGGAGAACATCATTGGTGCTAACTGCATGCATGAAGTTGCATGACAACGGTGGTAAGTGAAGTATCTACCTTGCCTAATGAGAAAATGCTCAGAGATGGCCCATTAATATGTATCACTGCGATAATACAAGACACATTTCCAATAGAAGATGATTACAGAATATCATATCAATAGGTGCAGGATTCAGGCTGAGAAAGCTTTTCATGGATTATTGGAAGTGTTTTAAAAACAAGCTATCATACACCAGTGTTATGGCTGAAGGTCAATATAACTTCCATATATTTATATTGCAGCAATGATGGCCCAAATTATTTATGATAGGGAATGCATCTGATTATGGAGAATATTATCATGCTGGGCTTCTTACAAAAATATATTATGTGCATTTTTTTCTATTTGAAGTATTAATTTCACACATTTTTATGCTGCTTTAATTATATGAAACTAAATGGCTTACAGCACAAAATATCATAAATTCTTTACAAATCAGCATACAAAAACATCAATAAATAAATAGAAAAACATTTTAATGACATAATTCCATCTCATAGTGGCCCATAGTTACATTCCATATTAATAGCATCACCATTCATCTCGGGTACCCAATATTCCACTGTCCCAAAACACTTGGAAAGAGAGAGGTTTTCTGAATATCAGGAGTGAGGGCATAGATCTTATATCCAATGAAGAGAGTCTCTGCAGCAAATGCTTTCCTATGAGTTCCATCCTACCATATTTCACATGAAGAGAGAACTCTCAGCAAATATTCTCGGCAAGCAAATATTGGGAAGCAGAATGACAGAATAATAGAATATCAGAGATGGAAGGGACCCTGGAGGTCTTCCTTGATTCATTTCCATCCATTGCTTCTTGTCCTGCCTTCAGATGCTTTGGATAATAGGTCTTTGTGGCAACCCCCTTAGATATTGGAACATTGTTATTATGTCATATTCTACCTGGGATAAGCCATGAAGAACTTTAAAGGTTCAGGACACATTGGGTCATCCTTTCAGAGATCTAGGTTGCAGGAAGCTCCCCTCTGGTTAACAACACAGGACATCATATTTGGTACCTCACCGAACTTTGTTCCCCCAGCTTTTAACTTCAAACAAACACAACTAATTTTATCTGTAAAGTGCTCGGGTAATCTATTTTAGCTTGTTATTAACTATTCCATCCTATCCTTTCCTGAAAGAGTCTGATTACCTATGGGCAGTACCCATAGACATAATAACTGAGAAGTAGTTCCAATGTGTCATCCTTGTTGCCACAGTGTAGGCATGAATGAGCTTATCACAAATGAAGGCAAATATATGTATCAGGATGATGTTGCAGGATCCAATCTGGGTCAGTCACCAGGACCAGAGATTTAGTCTTCCAAGCTTCTGGACTTGTACTGGAACCCATTCTCAGGGAATTTCTCTCTCACCAGAATGTATCTTATATCAGCGTTGAATTTAATTCAATCCTTATTTTCTGCCAGTGTCACTTCTGGCATTTCACTTCCCAGACCTCAAAAACCAGGGAGCCATCTATAAATGAAATACAAGGACTGATGCTCAAGAATAATTTTATTAGGATTCCTCACTACCTTTGTGTTTTAGAGGTTAACAAGATTCTCAGCAGGGCTGCTCTCCAAACTGCTGAAAAGTTCCTGAAATGCCTTTGGGAGACCAATGGGATCCATCAAATACTTGGCAAGATCATCAAAACTGGCCTATCTCCTGGCATAAATTAGTGATGCCGATTAACTTCCAGGTTCATAGAAAGGGATCTATCCACAGCAAGGGTATTATTCTTATCATTCCTACTATCAGATTAGGTAGATTGATAATGGCTCGAACAAACTCATAGTTGTCATAAGAGCTATAAAATCCTGAATTACCCCAAGCTGAAATCAGTCAGTCCCAGTAGCAACCAACTCCAATGTAAACCCAGGCAGAAATTCCTCTGTGCAGCTGGGACAGTAGTTCAATTGTAGTACAATGAAAATATCCATTTCTTAGGTCCAATTGAATATTGAGGGCCTCAGTCCTGCCACCAAGTTAGGGCCCCTAGACACTAACAGTTTCTTCCGTTGGAAAAGGGATTTCCTATCTCCCTTAACCTTAGGGTGGAGGCTGATGCAATACTGAAGCTTAGAACACCCCAACCATGTTTAATGTCTAATAAGATTTGACAGGGTGAGCATACTCCAGGTCCACATTTCTTGGGTCATATAAGCAGTATCATTTGGCAGGATCCAGGAGATGTGCCTTCTCCATCACCACACATGCTCTATGGAATAGCATTTGCCCAAAGATTCAGATGGCCCTGACCATCCCAATGTGCAAGTCTTTAAAGTCTGTGAAACATAGGGGGGAGGATGGTTACCATGCTCCAGCAATTATTATAAGATTGAAAAAACAAGTACAATTTACTGCCTACATTTTTCTGACTTATCTTATGTTTTCCACAAGACTATGCTATTTTCCTATACAGGTTCTTTACTTTTAAAAGAATAAAAACTTGGTTAAATATTAATTAAAGAAATTGATTTTATCACAGTAAAGGCGGGTAGGTTTAGCTTCAGAGACACCTGAGATGATAGAACAACTGATTAAATCCTTTAAAACTAAAAAAAAAACAACCTACCATTAGTTTCATGGATATTTCTTATCAATAATCTTTTGAATTATATATCTATTACATGGAAATTGACAATTGAATAATATAAGTAGATTCTCCGTGTCTTGACTACACCCAAAAGTCTGATATTGCAGCGTTGGAAAGATAAATATATGTCCCCATTCACTCAATGGATTGAAGATGGGATTACAATTGCCATTTATGAGTGGATTGTCTGTAGATGTAAGCCTTGTATAGATAAGTATAATGAAATATGGAATTCATTTTTACAAAATATAGTGGACTAAAGATGAGTAATATTTATATAAATGTTTAGAAATAAATATACTGTACATGTACTTAACTATTTACATTAGATAAGTATATAGGGAATTGTAATTCTGGTTACAATATATTATACTTTGTTTATTTCTGTTTATTTATCTCATTTTTAAAGACATTTTTATGCATTGTTTCCTTTTTGAGAATCTATAAACAGTACCTGCATTATAATTATTTATTGTATTTCTATTCTTTGTCCTTTTTATTATTTCAAAGGCAATATTAAATAAATAAGTCAGTGAAAGCAGGTGGGTTGGCTTTGTTTTAGTTGCTCATTTTATTGGAATCCAAATTAAAATATACTTATTTAGATACANAACATCATTGTTAACTATAGTAATATTTCTTGCCAACTCTTCTCAAATTCTTTCTTTTCCAACAAACATATTTGGAATCTGCCTGTTGTTAAAAAACACTCAGATGCATCAGCTGAATTGCCTGCATTCTGTTATTGTATAATGCAGACAGTGATGTATCTAATTGCCTTCTCCTTCAAGCTTCCACAATAGGTATGAATTCTGCATCAAATTGTTTGCTCCAAGAATTCTATTAGTTTGTTATGTTGTACACAGCACAATACTCTTCACTAAAAGTTTCTTTAAGGGCAAAAAAGAAAATCCTTCTCTAGATTTCCATGTTATAGTTATTTCCTTATCAGAAAGTCTTCATCACATTCTCTGAATAAATTCATTCTCTAAATACAGACAAGTAAAAAGAAAATAGTAAAGACTATCTTGAATCAAGCCATGAGAGTCCATGTAGGCTTTGGGCAAGAATATTGAAATAGTTTGCCATTATTATTTTACTGGGATGATTTTCATCTTTCTCGTGCTTTCTTACAGCCCTGAAATTTTATGGTTTCTCATCCAAGTTCTAAACATATTCAATGTTGGTTACTGTTTGGATGACAACCAAGGTGAGTTAGGTGCTGCCATCCAGAGTCAATCACAAATGGCCACTGAAACTCTCTACCAAAAGCGTAAGCAGAGACATTGGCTGAATGACTTCTCCAAATTTCTTCAAGTGTAAATTTGTCCAACGACTTCTGCAGAGGAAAACTTCCACACTGCATGACTGCTGAAAAAATCCATTAGCAGAGTTTCTTGTTGGGTCTTTCCTGGGACTTATTGGAAACATGGGAAACTAGAGTGATAATTATATCTTGAAAAAGATGATTATTAATAGTGAAGAGCTCATTTAATTCATTTAATAAATCAGACCGAATAAAGACCATTTAAAGCAGGAGATCACAGAAACTTTGTTCTAATAATTTTTTGATGAAGCACCATATTATCTTACATTGTAAATCAAGATTTACAGGTTTTTGACTGATGGACAGGATTTATATACTGCCTTTCAGGGCTAATGCTTTAAGAAAGCTTACAACATTATCAAAAGCAATAAAACTTAGATCAAATCAACTATAATTAAAAAATCACAAAGATAAAACTAGTGGGTCATCATCATTTTAGCCATTGTCTATCCACTGCAGGATGAAGGCCTCTTTTGCATGTTTCCAAACAATACGGTCCTGAGCTTTCTTTTGCCAATTGGGCCTGAAATATTGCTGATGTTGTCAATCCATCTTGTTTTAGATCTCTTTCGTGGATGCTTTTTATCAAGTGGGATCCATTCTATGACTGCCTTGCTCCACCTGCCATTAGTTCTTCTTACTATGTGACCAGCCCATTTCTATTTCAATTCTTTTGTTGTCTTTCAATTGTTCTCTAATACATGTGTTGTGATTCTGTGCCAGCCTGTGTTCCCAACAGCTGAGTCTGAGGAATCTGAGGAGGAGGTGGAGGAGGCCTTTGAGGGGCCGTCAGGGTCAGAGGGAGGCTCTGATGAATTACAGGACTCAC
>NW_015386794.1:161428-166237 GCF_001527695.2 Protobothrops mucrosquamatus
AGGTTAGTGTCCATGTTTCACTAGCATATGTTAGAGCAGGTAGCACACACTGATTGAAAACTTTTCTCTTCACGAATAGGGGGAGTTTGTTCTTGAAAATTATGCTTAGCTTGCCAAATGCCTGCCAAACCAATTTAACATGCTGTTCAATTTCCTTTATGGTACGTCTAGTTCTTCTCCAGATATAATTTTTTTCTTTCTTTGATGAATTTATTCAACATAACCTGGCTCTTTTTCAGGTTTATTTTTAAACCAAATGGTTCTACTGCTTTGTGCAGCTCTTGTATGTTTCTTTGTAGCTCTTCTGAGTCTTGTGAGAAGAGAACAACGTCATCTATAAATCTTAAGTGATTTAAACAGGTGGCATTATTTTTTATTTCATCTTTTGCAAAAGATGGGCAAAAGATGGAATAAAACTAGTAGGTAAGAATAATTAAATGGACTTAAACACAACTAAAAGCTTAATTTCTTTACCTGCCATTTAAAAAGTAACCCAAAAAAAATGCCAATTAGGCAAATGTATCAAAATAGCAGAGATAGGAATGATGGACAAAAAGCATCACTTTAATGTACATTTCTTTCTTCATACATCTTGAACAAATATACCATCTAATATTCAATGTCCGCTTTTCCAAATGTTATGATTCATGTTGCCAATGAAAACCTGTATATGGAACATATTGGTAAAATATATGTTTCCAAAATTCATTTTCAAGGACCAAACAACATTAAATATAAGGAAATTACATAATTACAGTGTATAGTTTAGGCAAAATATGTCCCCAAATATATATATATCCCAAAACATATATTCTTTTTAAGAATGAAGGTAACATAGCAATATGAATATAAACTTAATGAAATGAATTGCTATGTGAAATCAATATTTGAGAGGTTTTTTTTTCCAGTTTTAGAGCAAGGATCTATAGTATGGACAAAACTACAGAGATGCCTTTTTTTATAGAAGGTTCAAAACACTAGATCATACATAGAAGTGCCTCTAGCAAAATTAAAAGAATTAGCCATAGATTATACTGAGGAATACTCAAAATACCCACAGTTGCTTATTGTTTCATACAATTACAGTAGATGAAAATAACAAGGTAGTTTATATCAATATCACAGAATCCATCACCCTGATTAGTCCCGTCTCACTTTTGTCTCTATAAAGTAGGGATCTCCAAATTTGGCAATTTTAAGACTTGTGGACTTTAACTCACAGAATTCCTCAGCTAGCCATAAGTCTCTTTAGTGAGTCGTGGTATTTGATTTGATTCCTCACATCCAATCACATTTGGAAGTTTTTAAAGGTAGTTGAACAAAACTTCATTGAATGGAATCACCCATGGATTCTAATCACTCCATAGACATTTAGCGATGCAGTTTGGGATGAACATCCTTCGAATGGTGTGGAGTATGAACAGATTTCCAGAACACATTGCAGACTACAGGAACCATTTGTGCTTCAGTTTGAGATGCAGACAACACAGACTCAACCCCAACAGTCTGCGCCTGTCTTCAACAGTGAAGGGACACAGGGCAGAAAACTTCCTGCAGGCAAGAAGGCTCCACACACATTTGCACTACTCAGGTGACCTTGAGTACACAGGTCAACCTCCAAATGACTTCAATGACTCTCTAAAACAGGGGTGTCAAACTGCCAGCCCATGGGCCGGTTGCATCATACGGAGGCCGTGCCCACCCCAGCTCCGGCAATGCAAAAAAAGTCGCAATGTGTCGTGACACGTCATATGACGCGGGAAGTTTGACACCCATGCTCTAAAAGAATGCAAATGATCAGCTGCCTGCAAGGAATATAAACCCTTCCATTCCCCACCATCCAATCAGAACTAAAGAAGCTTCTTGGATGAGAAGCAAAATGTCTTCAAAGAAAAACAAGAAAGTCCAGTTGCCTCCTGAAAAAGCACCTTTGGGACAAACAGGACCTGGATGACTAAGAATCTCCATAGACAATCACCCATGGAATCTTCCAGTTCCTTCTACTTAATAGTGAAGTAATAGCTAGCAAAAGCCAAATCATGAATGTATTTGATTCCCTAAGTTGCTTTACTTTTGTATGAAAACATTTCCAATTTGAATAGGGACGTGAATGTTGGGTTCTTGGTGGTTTCTCAGCTTGGTTGATGATTCCTTGATTAGGGTACTGTTTCTTCCCTGATTGTTTATCAGTGCTGTTTTCTGCTTATATGGAAATGGACCTTGGGAGAGATATGCTCTGGGCTATTTATTTCCTTCTTTGATCTTTTTAAATATAGGTAAATGGTGCTTAAGAGTCAATTTGGTGGTTAAAGAGCTCTGGTGGCACAGTGGTTAGAATGCAGTATTGCTGGCTAGCTCTGCCCACACCCAGGAGTTCGATCCTGACAGGCTCAATGTTAACTCAGCCTTCCATTCTTCCCAGGTCGGTAAAATGAGGACCCAGATTGCTGGGGCCAATATGCAAATACTGCTTCTACATTGTAAATTGCCCAGAGAATGCAGTAAAGAATTACCAGTATAGGGAACTATATAACTCTAATGCTATTGCTAAAGAGTAGACTAGACAGAATAGAAACTGAGAGACTATGAGTTCTAGTCCTACCTTAGGCACAAAGCCAACAGGGTGACCTGGGGCCAGTCAGTCTCTCTCATCCCTAGAAGGAAGGCAATGGTAATTCATTTCCAAAAATATTGTTAAGAAAACTAGAGGAACAGGCTGTCTTCCATGAAGGGACTAAAAAAGGAGGTAGGTTACTCTGTTGATGGCTGATTTGTTGAATTCTCTAGCAATTTTGGATCTGGCTTGATCCAAAATGTCAACAGTTTAGGAACCATAAGAGGAAAAGACACCCAACCAATACTGGCAAAGGAAGCTATTATACAGTATATAAAAAAATCAGCAAATTTTCCTGTGCATTTATGGTGTTATCTAGCCTGATAATATAACATGTGCAGGAGAACAATCAAATTCAGAAAACATAAATAACCATGAGTGCTGAAAATTAATTGTGAGAAGTACAATGCAGAGAGAAAAAATAGCTGAGTCTCAAATGTAGGAGGCTACAACTTAATTCGGGCAGAAGACAACTCATTGAAGAAGCTTCGTTTTTAGGGCTCATTTGTTGAGGAATTCTTCACATGCAAGCTGAAAGCAGATCAAGGAATTCTGACAAGAAAGTGTTTTTTTCATAGGACAATGAAATTAAACCTCCTACACAAAAATGTTGTGCCACATAGAAGAAGAGTTTGTTCCAGAAGTATATGCGAGATAGTTCTGACTTTGTCCAGCGAGCCATACTACAGTGTTGATGCCAATATTGTACGTGTGATGGAATAGAATTAATATTTTGCTCTTCCCAATATTTATGTGAGGCAATCACAGGAACAAAATGATTAAATTCAAGCCAATTGCAAGTTACCACTTCTGAATACAAACAAAACTTATTTTCTTTCTGCATGAGTGTGATTTTTTTTTTTACATATTTGTCAGCTTTGCCTTGACATTTATATTGCTGCAGGAGACTATTATCTTGTCAACCATGTTCTATTGCGTTGACATTATCTCTTAACTACACAATTACTTCAGTAGGCCCTATAATATGAGCAATAAACTATTTGAAGTGCTTCAAACTAAGCTAAGTATAAAAGTTTTTTTTATCAAACATATTTGGTAAATAAAATTATCTTTTATCTGCTAAGGAAATAAATTGTACAATTACTGTTAGGCAGCAAACAGATTTGTAAAAGTTGATACATATCTGACACTTTAAAATTACACATGTTGGAATCTAATCATATCAGGAATGGTATTTCTACTGTTGCAACGCTAACGTGGGACTGGCTTGAAAGTAAGTGAACAGTTCATGAACTTTGTAATACCTTGCTTATAAGTTTGTTTATTTATAAACATAACTTATGCATAAACACAGTGGCAGGTTCAATAGACAAGGATATTGCTCAATATGTTATCTGGGCAGCAGTAGAAAAAATGGAATATGATTATTAGTGTAACATTAATATTAAATGTTGCAAATAGTAGAAGAAACAGTAGTTCTAATTCTATTTTATCATAATTGTAGCATGATAGAATAGAAATGCTGACATCTATGTGATATCCAAATGTATTGAGCTACAATCTGCATCAATAACCATTGTCTCCTCTCCATAAGGATATGACAGAATCAAATAAAAGAGCAGAATATCATTCGTCTGCTTAATCTGCTTAATTGAAATTTGCAAGCAACTTCCATCCTTTAGCAACTGGACAATAGGTTCATCTCTCTTAATTTCTTTTTGGCTCACCAAGACGTCTGCAATTTGCTTCATGAAGAGAACACGGAGCTAAACAAATCCTTTTAATTCACAACAATTTGCACAGAAGGAAATGGCCACCCATCATTCATTCACATGGCTGTGCCAATATCCAACTATCGTTCAAAGCAGGCATCAAAATGAATGAAGCATTCCAGAAACAGATGGTTTAAATTGCTTGCTTAATAGCTGTCTAAATGTTAAAGCCTCTTTTGATTGCTCAGATGCACCAGATTTTCCTGCAGTTGAAGCTGCTGTCATATATCAAATATCTCTTGGCTTTTCTGGTAAGAAAAATTTATGTTAACAACACTACATAATCACAGGACAACATATATGGGATCCATTCCAGTTTGATGTTGATTGAGGTATTAAATTCCGATTGGTCAGTCAGTGGCAAAAAAGGAATGGTAAAAACATATAAATCTCATGCTGTTCCCAGACTGAACCAGGCAGGCCTTCTATAAGGAGACTGATAGAAGATAGGATGAGTGAAAA
>NW_015386794.1:166369-168834 GCF_001527695.2 Protobothrops mucrosquamatus
TATGTTAACAACACTACATAATCACAGGACAACATATATGGGATCCATTCCAGTTTGATGTTGATTGAGGTATTAAATTCCGATTGGTCAGTCAGTGGCAAAAAAGGAATGGTAAAAACATATAAATCTCATGCTGTTCCCAGACTGAACCAGGCAGGCCTTCTATAAGGAGACTGATAGAAGATAGGATGAGTGAAAAATGGCAAAGACAAGGCTTGATTGGGGAAACTGGATGGATATTCTAGAAACATTTAACAGGAATGGATAATTACTGTTGCTGGCCTGCTCCCAGGCCCAATTCAAAATGCTGATATTGATTTACAAAACCCAAAGTGTTATCTGATATCCAGGGAACTAAATTAAAATGCTGTTGTTAATTGCTTGTATTTACAAAGGCACAGTACAAATCAGAAGAAAAATACTATAGCTGCTAAATTTCATTCCCCCCCCCAAATCAGTTTACGAGTTAACAACCAATAGTTACAACTAAAAGCAATCAAATAATCATTTGCATTTAAAGGAATGATCCACAATATTGTGAAGTGCACAAGCTCTCATAATTAACTTAAAACAACTGTTAACCAATGACTTCATAGTCTTATATGAACCAGCTTGTGCATTAAAATTTACTAATGATCCCCAACTGATTAAGCAGTTGTCAAGCACAGATGGATCCTTTTCTGTTTGGGAGCCTCATATTTGGAATTCCCTTCTGTAATTATTTTCTTCATGGCACCAAGTACAGTATGTTTCTTTATTATGTCTTTAATATATCGTAAGTTATTATGTTGAAGATTCATGCATGTTATTGGCATGGATAACCTATTGTTGTACTCATTCTGATGTTACAAATTAGAGGAACACACCATTCCCAAAAGTGAGAATGTGAACACCGGCAGACCACAAAGGCAGAGTGTAAAATAATATAGAAGCACAATGAGGCATTGCCTCATAATGTCATGACTGCCACACTAGCTATTAGTGAAAGAAACCTGAACATATGTTGCAGGGGTGACTACATGAGAGGTTGTGATAAGAACAAGAGAAGAAATAGAAGATGGGATAGCTATTGTATATCTCTGCCCCACTCTTATAGTGTTCTAAGAGCTTTAATATTTGTGCAAAAGAGAAAGCAATCCAGAGATTATTGAGATACTAGCAATTCTAAGTAAGAGTAACAAGAATTTTTACAACAACTTGTGCTGTATTTTCATAGCAACACTGGTCTACAAGGAGAAAGCCTCAGAAATGAAAGTAGCTTAATTTTACCAAAATTGGGACACTAATAAAGGAAAAATAAGTCCTGAGTATTAATTAGCTCCAGTTTCCAAGATACAGCTTCAGGTCAAAATGGCATCAAAATAATTCAAAATTATGAGGAGGGATGTGAGATTATGCTCCATAACTTTTCTGCAAAATGTGATATAGCAATGAGAATGGTGTCAGACCAATCATTATAAATTTATCTTGTTATTTATACCAATAACATAACTTTCCATTCATTTGTTGATTTTTCATGTAACATTTTCATGCTTTTTGCATAAAAAATTGACAAACTCTAACATCAGATTAAACGACAAGGTTCCACTGTTGTAATCTGCAGCCCAGTTGCTCAGGTCATTTAGTTCACTCTGTGAAATTAGATGTGGTTCAGGAAGAGCATAAAGTGGGCTAAAGTTTGGGTCCACTGACATCAACGGCTCTGGATCAGCTCCATCCTGTTCATCGTCTTTCTCATCATCTGAGTCTAGACAGTAGGATTCTGTCTAGGAATTGGCAAGTGCTCACCATGGGGAACAGGACGCAGTACAGATGGAATGTTTGGCTATTCCACAGTCCACTTCTACTTTCCTGAGATCCCTTTTGCAATTGGGGGAACCATATGAAAATAGCAATCACTACTATGATTGGTGGGTTCCCTCCACACCATTGGAACTGCAAAAGGCATTGACTTTTTCTTCTTCTTTAGCCAATGATGCAGATAAGTTGCACATGTAATACAACAATAATGAGAAGCCCAACTCTAGTCCTGATCCCCTATTTTGCATCCAAGATATATGTGGTATGCCTTTTTTACCACTGCCATCATGCTGCACTTTTGAAATGCAAATGTAACCTCGCCACAAATTTAGCAAAAGTAATCTGCATTGTTTACACAGTTTTGTGGCATCTTGGCTTCTGAGGAAAAATATCATGCAATTGTTCCTGAGAAATGTTAGACAATAACACTTTCACAAGCCACCAGATGTAACTGTATGATGTGTAGATCTGACCAAGACAAATGTACCTTGAAATAGCGCAATAAATTACAGTTAGGTAATAACTGTATACACTTCAGTTATACACTTAGGTATACACTTCCATGTGGAACCATTTTCATTGTTCCACCATAGTACTTTGTCGAGAAGTTACATCATGATCACTAGACAGCTCCCTCCCTTGTAAGCAAATATACTCACCTATGT
>NW_015386794.1:169854-172743 GCF_001527695.2 Protobothrops mucrosquamatus
ATCTGACCAAGACAAATGTACCTTGAAATAGCGCAATAAATTACAGTTAGGTAATAACTGTATACACTTCAGTTATACACTTAGGTATACACTTCCATGTGGAACCATTTTCATTGTTCCACCATAGTACTTTGTCGAGAAGTTACATCATGATCACTAGACAGCTCCCTCCCTTGTAAGCAAATATACTCACCTATGTATAAATCTTTATTGCGAAATATCTTGAAAACTTTAGCCAACCATCTAATCAAAATATGTAAGAATTAACATATTTTATCTCAGAGGTCGATAATTTCCCAAAATTTGTAGACCAGTGTAATCTAAACAGCAGCTAATGGGGATTAGGTTGCCTCTCTATATATCATGAATAACTATCTACATAAAATATTTTTACATATTTTAGTTGATGCTGGCTTCTATTTCACAAACCACTATAATGTACTGTTTTTTAAATATCAACTATTCTGCAATCAGCTTTAACTTGAATGATCACCAATGTCTGACAGTACTGTTTCAGTATTTCAAACTAGACTTCCTTGAAGATAGCAAGGGAGTGATACACACTGAGGCACATTGTTCCGTTTTATCAAACAAATGGACATTTCCAGTAGTCTTCGCAAGGACAGCAATAAAAAGATTACCTTGCACTGACTCAATAAAACAACCTATCCTAAAACTATTCCTTCATACAAGTTGCCAGTTGATAAGGAATCTCACCTAGAAAACTCATTATTTTTAAAGAAATAAGCAATTACAGTTTCAGATGTATGAGTTTAGTTCAGTCCTGGCCCATTTGCCACTCAGTCCCAAAATATGGGGATGCCCAATCATGTCTTTTCAAGCCTATATTGAGCGAAAGCTTCTACATCTAAATTCAATATAGAGAAATCATCACCGTGTCCGACAGACAGAGACAAATAAAGTAGAACTCCAAAGCTTGCAAATTCCTTAAAGGAAATGTTTATTAGTTACAAAGTATCAGCACATCAAAAGTGAAACCAAGTCTGAAGACACACGTAACAATTCCCCAATACAAAGTTAAGAAATCCCACCCTTAAGGCTATGCAAGCAACTACGTTCCCCAATACATCTTGTTGGTGGGCTTTTTACTTAATGCCCAACCTGCAGTCTCGGGAGCAGCCAATGACCTTGGTTTCCATGGGATAAAAGTTTATTTAGACTAGCGAAGCACCTGGCAACCCTCCTCCCTCCTTTCTATGTGTCAAATGAAAATGAATAGGGAAAATGGCTACAGCCATGCTCATTTTTAAAGTTGACACCATCATTACCATCACTGTCACCACCATCCTATAAATGAGATGGGCAGCATAAAAAAATTATAAATAAAATAAATAAAAATAAAATAAATCATCATCATACTGTATACATACACACTGAATAAGATGTTACATGTCTCTAAGAGAATTATATTTATCTGAATGTATTGAGTGCAAATATAAACCAAGAGCCAATAAAGCCTCCAATTCAGGTGTTTAGCTTCCCGAACAATGCTGCAATTAGGGTCAAACCTCTAGGTCAAGGTCTAGAGTACCACAGCCTAAGAGAGCCCTCAAAGGATCATCTAGAACAGGGGTAGTCAACTTTGGCTCTTTTATGACTCACGGACTTCAACTCCCAAAATTCCTGAGCCAGCACAGCTGGCTCAGGAATTCTGGGAGTTGAAGTCCGCTAGTCATAAAAGAGCCAAGGTTGACTACCCCTGATCTAGAACATGGATGTCAAACTCGCAACATCACGTGATGTGTCACAATGTATCACAACTTTTTTTGCATTGCCGGAGCTGGGGTGGGCACGGCCTCCACATGATGCAACCAGCCCATGGGCCGGCAGTTTGACACCCCTGATCTAGAACAAGGCTTTTCAAACGTTTTCAAATGATAGAACCTCTTAAATTAAAATTTCCTGGCACCCCTGTTCAAAAGGCAAAGCTCTAATGAGCTAAATTTGGCAATAAAAGGAAACTTGTACTCATTGCAACTAATTGCTGCCTGCCTAAAACAAAAGAGGAATAGGTACCTGAAGGGATGCTCCTGCTTTTCCTTTGCACTTGTCTAAGGAAAGGAGAGGTAGGTAAATATGTAATTCATCTTATGGTAGATATTATATTAAAGGGTACCTTTTGGGTAAAAGGTATTTCTATTGGCAGTAGGGTGAATTAGAGTTAGGTTTAGGCTTCGTTGAGGTTTGTTGTTAATTTGATGGGAGGATTAGCTTGAGTACTTATGGTTAGCATTAATCTTAAATCCATGATATTTTTTATCATAAAGGTTATATTAGGATTAGAGTTAGGCTTGCTTGTGGTATAATATTTATTAGACAGGTTCATTCTTATGTGAGTTTTTGTGATTATTGGTAGTGTTACATTCATATAACAGTAAGGATTTCTTGCCAGAGTACCTTTGGGAGTAAAACATTTGTACCAGTAGTAGATTGCAACTAGGAGTTAGGTCCCTTTGAAGTTCATGGTCACATTTAATAGCAGGACTAGCTTTTGGATGAGTTCCTAAAATCAGTGGTATTCTTGTATTCTTTTATGGCAGGAATTGCTTGCCAGTTCAACTTTTAGGGTAAAGTAAAATGAATATTGAGTTTAGGCTTTTTGTTTTGATTTGCTTTTGTTAATTCTGTGTTTCAACTTGGTGTGAGGGCTAGCTTTAGATAGGGTTACCAGACATTTGACAAAAAAAGGGAGGCGTGTTCTCCTTTTTTGTCTGATGTTCTCCATTCAGCATGCATAGCCTTAAAATCAAATATTGTCCAGCTTTAAGAGTAACTTGTTTTTTTAAATATATATATATATATATATATATATATATATATATATATATATATATATATATATATATATATATATATATATATATATAT
>NW_015386794.1:174376-176233 GCF_001527695.2 Protobothrops mucrosquamatus
AACTTTTGCTTATTATAAATTGTCTGCTACTTTTGTTCCCTTGTCTATAACATAGTCAACAGCCAAGATTTATTTAATTTATATTTCCTGATTCCAGCAATTGGTTCAATCAAGCCCCTTGTATGGTCTATGACCGCCGTAGGCTATATAGATCATTGATTCCTATGGTGAAATTGAGAAGCCTGTCATTGTCAATTCTATATTATCACTAGCATATGTTCTTGAAAATAAAGATTTGTTAGGGAAATGTTGCAATTGAAAATAACAGCCTCTGATGCTATAAAAAGTAATTTCATACAGTTGTAGGTACATTTTTTTTGCAGATACCCAAAAAATTAATCAGTTACTGTGTTCTCCTGTCTTCCATTTGGTCTGTTTTGCAAATGTCCGTGTCCACCTTTGCCTGTTCAGATATCTGATAGCCTCAGCTTTAGGGCATATTTTTATGGTTAGTCATAATCTTAATGTTTGAGGGGATTACAGTCTGAGATAAAATTTAAAGTTAGAAAAAAATCTATTATGGTGAAGCTAGATTTAGGTTTAAATGTCCTTGAGGTCTTCCTTGGTAAAATGTAATGGGTCATTTAGCATTTCAATTAGTTTTTATCATTGGCAATAGTGTCACGACATTTATATTAAAATAGGGACTCCTGGCTAGATAATTTTTTGCAGTTAAAGGAGCCCTGGTCATTAAAGTGAAGTATTGCAGGCAAACTTTGTCCACAGCCTGGAGTTTGATCCTGATGGGGCTCAAGATTGACTTAGCCGTCCATCCTTCTGAGGTCAGTAAAATGAGGACTCAGATTGGAGGAGATAGACAATATGAAAATAATGCCTCTACTTTGTAAAGCACCCAGAGAGTGCTGTAAATGTTATTGGTATTGCTCTTGCTAAAATGTCTATTGGCAGTAAAATGAAATTAGGATTAGGGTTAGGTTTCCTTGAAGTCCATGATTAAATATTCAGAGTTATAGGGTGATTTTTCTTTATGGTTAATAGTTGAGGATAATCTATTAGAAAAACCCTTGGGGTAAAATATTGACATAAGGTGGAGCTAGGGCTAGTGTTAAGCTTCCTTCAGATCTCTGCTCAAAATTAATGGTAAGATTACTTTTGGGGTGAAGTTATTTAGTCTGAAATTCATGTTGTAATAAAGATGGGCAGCCAGGATAAATTTGGAGGTGACTCATTTCTACGGCCATTGGGAGAACTGCAGGAATAGGTTAGCCTTTTTCAAGCCTGTGATTCAACTTAATGTGAGGGTCGGTATTTATAATTAGTTGTAGCCTTAAAGACATGTATAGTGGCAATTGCTCGCTGGGATAAAGTTTCAGATAAAAAAATGTTTATCATTAGAGTTAGGCTTCCTTGAGAGCTAAGGTTATATTTAATGGTAAGATTAATTTTGGGTGTGGAGTTGAATTATTTCTGGCACTCTTACATACATGTTATAATGGGTATTGCTAGCTAAGAAAACTTGAGCATAAATATTTTTATGTAAATATTTCTACCACACTATCCTGAAGTTAGGTCTATGTTATACCGTACTTCCTTGAGGATATGATTCGTAAATACGATTTATATTATTAGACTGAGCTTTACAGTAAATTTGTGTGTATAAATACCCCAAACAATATTAAGACTTCTTAAATTAAAACTTTTATCTTTTTTAAAAAATATCTTTTTGGCTTAGATCAGGACTCAGGCCAGAAACAAATATATACAGTGTCTCATTTAAAAAGACACGAGAAATTAAAAAAAATATCCAATGTCTGCAGAGCATCCCCCATTCTACAGAGTAGAATAGAATAGAATAGAATAGAATAGAATAGAATAGAATAGAATAGAATAGAATAG
>NW_015386794.1:178366-267874 GCF_001527695.2 Protobothrops mucrosquamatus
GGAGGAGATGGATTGTTTAAGTTTAGAGTTTGGAGTTAGAGATATTAATATTTGTTTACTTGTATTTGAATATTTGCCTAGGTTTGGTTTGGGAAGTCCGGGGGGCGGGGGGATGGGATATAACATTGTGTAATATCTGTGATGTATTTCTTTTTTTTTTATGATGAAAATAATAAAAATTTTATATTGAAAAAAAAAAGAATAGAATAGAATAGAATAGAATAGAATAGAATAGACCTTGGAGGTCTTCTAGTCCAGCCCCCTGCTCAAGCAGGAGAACCTATACCCTCCCAGACAGGTGAATGTCCAGTCTCTTCTTGAAAATCTCCAGTGATGGAGCTCCCACGATTAAGCTGTTCCACTGGTTGAGTTAAGTTTCTCCTTAATTCCAGGTTGCTTCTCTCTTTGATAAGTTTCCAACCATTGTTTTTCATCCTTCCCTCTGGTGCTTTGGTGAACAACCTGGCCCCTTCTGCCTTGTGGCAGCCCCTCAGATACTGGAATATTGCTATTATGTCTCCCCTATTTCTTCTTTTCTTTAGACTAGCCAAACCCAAGTTGCATAGCCGTTCTTCGTATGTTTTAGTCTCCATGCCTCTTCTCTGAATTTTTTCCAAACTCTCAACATCTTTTTTGTGATATGGTGACCAAAGCTGGCTGCAGTATTCCTGGTGTGGTCTTACTAGGATTTTATAAAACGGTACTAATACTTCATGTGATCTTGATTTTATGCCTCTGGTTATGCAACCCAGGATTGTATTAGCTTTTTTGGTTGCTGTGGCACACTGCTGGCTCATAGTCAAGTGATCGTCCACTAGGACTCCAAGGTCCCTCTCACAGTTACTGTTTTTAAGCCAGGTCTTGTCCAATTTGTATTTGTACCTTTGGTTTTTCCTGCCTAAATGTAAGACTTTGCTTTTCTCCACATTTGTTGAATAGGGCCCATTGTTCAAGTTTGTCAAGATCTTTTTGGATCCTGAGTTTGTCTTCTGGGGTGTTAGCTACTCCTGTCAGTTTGGTGTCATCTGCAAATTTGATGAGTTCCCCTTCAATTCCCTATCTAAGTCATTTATGAAGATATTGAAGAGTACTGGGCCTAAGACAGAACCTTGTAGTACCCCACTGCTTACTTCACTCCATGTGGATGTAGTGACATTGAGGACTACTCATTGAGTACGGTTTGTTAGCCAGCTAGAGATCCATCTGGTGTTGATGCTGTCTATTCCATCTTTTCCTAGCTTACCAAGAAGTAGGTTGTGATCTACCTTGTCAAATGCCTTACTGAAATCTAAGTATACTATGTCCACTGTGTTTTGCTGGTCTACTAGTTTAGTCACTTTATCGAAGAATGAGATGAGATTGGTTTGGTATGATCTGTTTTTAACAAACCTGTGCTGGCTACTAGTTATGACTTTGTTTGCTTCTAGTTGTTCGCAGATCTGTTTTTTATTATCCTTTCCAGGCTCTTCCCAGCTATTGAAGTTAAACTGATTGATCTGTAGTTTCCTGGGTCTATTTTTTCCCCTTTCTTGAATATGGGGACCACATCAGCCCTTTTCCAATCCTCATGTACTTTCCTGGTGCTCCAGGGTTTATGAAAGATGTGGTGCAACAAAACAGATTTCCTAAGTGATAATGTAAATAGGCAGCTGATGATGCTTTGTGGGCACTGGGATACTGTTGTCCTGTAGAATGTAACAACAGCTAAAACTGGCAGTGGCATAGAGCCCATAGGAACAGCCTGACACTACCCCAGGATTCTGAATTCTGTAAGAGAGAAGCAAGAAAGTAGTAAGCTTGAAATAGCTGATGGAGAGCTGGAACTTGTTTATTCATTACTTCAAAAATACTTAATAAAAATTTGGCCATGTACCTGTCAGACATCCTCTTAGTAGCAATGAAGAGTGAGTCAGAGCTCTGTTATTGCCACCCCTTGGTGTTTTAGTGGGTTGATGTGATCACGTTTTGGCATCAAGCCTCAGAGGAAGCAAGAGCTGGCTGTTTGAGGAAAGCTGGCAGGGAAGGTCATTACATGACTGAAATACTGGTAATTTCCAGCCAGTTGCCAAGGGCTTGAATCACAATCACATAACCTTGGGGATACTGTGATGGCTGCAACTTTGTGGAACAGTCATAAGTCTCCTTGTTCAAGGCCATCGTAGTTTTGAATGTTTGTAATGAGTGGTTGAAACTGAGGATTACCTGTATATCACCAATGGAAGGAGGGTGAAATGTCCTCTTTCTGAAATAATTCCAGGTATGGCATCTAGGGGAGGGGCAGGGGTGGAGCTATAGTGTATCTGGGAGATCTTGGAGAAGATCAACAACACTCTGCTTGTGAGATTGGACATTGTCTATGCTGTTCAGTACCAAGACTGGGCTGGCACTGACTTTCCCAGGCTCGTGGTGACAAAGGATTTTAACTTGCTTTCCCTAGGCACTGACTTAGAAGCAGCTCAGTTCAAGAACACTAGAGTCACCATTGACCTGATCCAGCTATTGTGGGCACAACTCACAAGGAGAACCACACTTTAGATCTGTTTGTCTTGGGGTAGTGACAATTTGATTTTAGTTTATGTTATTGCTGCCAGGACTAGGATAATTGGAATTTTCTGTCTGCAGGAAGGCAATAATTGTGAGCTCCTGATTATTTATTAACAGAGGTATGATGATTTTAATAGAAATTCTTAATTTTTCCCCCTAGGGTTATTGTAAGCTGCCCAGAGCCACAGTGCTCAAGCTGGGGTACTGTATTAATTTCTTAAACAATTCAATAAATAAAATACATTCCTAGCTATCTCTTTGACTGTAGACAGGTTTGTAATATTATATATCATAGACCTTTTTCTTAAAGGTTCCTTATTTTATATTATGATATAATAATAGATTGTAATACGTTACTGTATCAGTTGCTTTAATCTACAGTATATCTCCATTGTGTTTAATTAGAAGCACACAATAAATAAAACCACTGTTACTACTATTCCCAATTGAATATTTTAAAAGATCTAGACAGCAGAAGCTAATTGGTATGGTGATGCTGTGATTGGAATGAATTTAAAATATAAGTTTCAATCTACTCAGTTTAACAACAATAATAGCAATAATGCAGGTAGTCCTTGACTTACAGCTACAATTGAGCCCAAAATTTCTATTGCTAAGCAAGACAAGTGAGTTTTGCCCCCATTTTATAACTTTTCTTGCCATGGTTGTTAAGTGAATCACAGTCAGTGTTAAGTTAGTAACAAGTTTGTTAAGTGAATCTGGGATCCTCATTGACAGAGGGATGCAAAACATGAACACATGACCCTGGGACACCGCAACTGTCATAAATATGAATCAGTGGCCAAGCATCTGAATTCTGATTATGTGACCTTGGGGATCCGCAATGGTCATAAGTATGAAAAATGGTCATAAGTCACTTTTTCACCAGGCATTGTAACTTCGAACAGTCACTAAATGAACTGTTGTAATTTGAGAACTACCAGTAATAACAATAAACTTAGCAAGATGTCACTCTCTCAATTGCTCTTTATAGCTAAGGTATCAGGAAGAGCTGCTAAATATTGTATTGTGCAGGAAAAGAAGCAAAATGTTGGCAGTATATTTCATTACTCAAATCAGTTTTTGCTGCCATCTAAAGCAAAACCAAGATCTAAAAGGACTTAGCTGCACCATTCCTCCTAATATTATAGTTCATCCAACCAAGTTCTATACTTCCTGGGGGGGGGTTCCTGAAAAATTATTTATTATTCTCCCTTGCTTCTTTAATCAGTGGGTAAAGGAAACTCTGAAGATGACTTGGGCTATACTGTAGAATTCCTGATGAGTGGATCTTTGGATAGATATTTGCTAATAACTATACTTCCCTGTTTTCAGTAGTTCTTCTCACATATGCAATGCTAAATGATGCTATTTCAGGACAGGGTTATTTCCCCTGTGCAGAAGCCTGAGTTTTATTTTCCATACTTTCCATTGCATGGACCCTTAATTCAAGTTCATTGACAACTAATTCAGCTGCCAGTTTAAAGACTTCACTTATGTACATTCATCTTATTTTATGAGCCCTTTTGACATAGTGACTATACTTGCTCATATTTAACAAACAGGAAAATGTTCTCGGCGCTTCACAAATATAACTGTTAAAGGGGAAAAAAACAAGTTTCGCTATTGGTAGATGGTCACTTATGGAAAAAGAGATAGATTTTTTCCCCTGGTTGGATAGATATTTTCTTTAACGACTCAGTGCCAAACAATTGGTGTATAATAAGAAGATGGAATAAGGCAACATTCTAAAAGGGACCTGCCAAGTACAGTATTGCCTATGATTTATGGATATGTGATAAAGATGGATTTCAGCAATAGATTCAGTCAATTCTATGTACTCTAAGTGAGATAGGATCTCTTATTAATTTGCAAATATACAGAGAATGGACAGCCCAATAGTTACCACTGATTTTAAGACAAAATTAATTCTTTGATAGCATTTTACTTCTATTGCATTTCCATGTATATACTTTAAGAATCTCAGAAGAGACATCTGGGAATCTCCTTATTCTTCTGAACATCTCCTTATTCATAATAATAATAATGTCCATAGCAAATTTGTGAAGTCATCTTCCAATGCCAATTAAAAATCTTGAATTTAAAAAAAATCTTGCAAGTCTAAAACAGAAATGTGGCCCTAGCTGTAATCCTGTTTTCCTCCTGAATTGAATCACTAATAATCATAATTTTATCATTACATAAGAGATTAAACTTCTTACAAATAGCAACAATCGTATATAAACTTTTTATAAATGCAGTTAAGAGAAAGTTTGCTATATTTCATCTAGAACTGCATACAGGTAATCCTTGCTTAACAACTGCCTTATTTAGTGACCCTTCGAAGTTTAATGATGCTGAAAAGTCATTTTACTATCAGTCCTCACACTTACAATCACCTTAATATCCACACAATCACATGACTGAGATTCAGACAAATTACAACCAGCAGGCATTTACAAATAGTTACCTCCTGCAGTCATGTGATTGTCATTTGCACACTTCACAGCCAGCTTCCAACTAGCAAAGTTAAGGGAGAATCTGGCAGTAAAATCAGAAGTCATAATCACATGATACTTCACATAATAATCACAATGGAGTTGCCAGTCCCAACTGTGTCGGTAAACGAGGAATACCTTTATTCTTTATTCTGTACACTGCATGAACCAAAAAGAGGGCTGAGAAAATATCTATGGATTCCTCACATCCTGGAGATTAACTGTTTCAACTTCTCCCCTCAGGATGCCACTATAGGGCATAGCATGCGAAAACAACTTGACCCAAAGATAGTTCCCCCCCTCCCCTGTGCCATCACTCTGCTGAATGCCTAATTCCCACAGCACTGTCTTAGGCCTAAAGATATTTACCCATGTAGTAGGCTGAATTGCTATTATCCTTGTCATCTTCTCATCTTTCTCATCTTCTCATCATTCCTACTACCTTCTCTTATTGGTATCTTATGATTATCACTTATTGTTTGTGTCTTATGATTAATGATTGTAACTATGCTTTATGATATATGACCTATATCACTTTTGTTGTTTGTATGTACACTGAGATCTTATGCACCAGAGACAAATTCCTTGTGTGTCCAATCACACTTGGCCAATAAAGAATTCTATTCTGTTCTATTCTGCTTTGTTTTGTTCTGCTTTTTGCCTATCTATATTGCTCTGTGCTATTTGTACAAAATGTATTCAAGAGACTACATCTTAGTAACACATCAGCATCAACATGCAGCCCTGTAGCTCCTGTTATTTAATGGCATGATATTTTGCAATTAGTTTTTCCTGAAAATGACTTCTTTGTTAATTACATTAATGACCCAATTCACATTCATTACTATAATTAGGCAAATAACAAAGAATTTGGGCCATTATTGGGATTTGATATCAGTGGAATGTAAGTACACAGTTTCATCATCATCCTAGGCATGTTCATTCAGGAATAAATCTCAGGTAATGGGACTGCAACTTTAATTGGTAGGAATAAACATCCGATTCAGCTGAATCCTGTGTCATAGTGGGCTGTGCCATTACAAATCAAAACAAAATCCTTAAGAAGTGACACA
Organism: Protobothrops mucrosquamatus; assembly: GCF_001527695.2. Classification (NCBI taxonomy): domain Eukaryota; kingdom Metazoa; phylum Chordata; class Lepidosauria; order Squamata; family Viperidae; genus Protobothrops; species Protobothrops mucrosquamatus. The sequence goes on from NW_015386794.1 coordinate 184,482, forward strand.
AACCAAATCAGTGCTGTCACAGGGTATTGTGAGTAATTTACCTTTTTTGAAAATTGCCAAAAGGTAGACAATAGATCTGTTTTTTTAAAAAAAAACTATATTGAACTTTCTTTTATCCATAAAATGCCTGGGAAAGACAGAGAGAGAGAGAGAAGAAAAAATGTTTGGGCTTCTTCAGTTATATTGCTTTGAGAGAATTATTTGTCTATACTGCTCTCCCTCCCCCCCCCCATGTGTGTGTTTGTGTATGTGTGTGTTGAAAAATGAAAAGTACAGGCACTATTCTCTTTGTAAAGAGTCTGAAAGAACCCAGCCCTAAAAACCTTCTATCAATTGTTGAAGCTATCTTTCTACATTTGACAGATCTACTCCAGTGGTGAAAAATAAGCTTCACACATCATAAAATGAATAACAGAATAACAGCATTTTAAAAAATTTAGATGATCCTAAATTCCAAAACCTCTATCCCAAGTTCTGTAATACAGGGAAGATTCTATTGTATCTACAGATTACATTGGATTCTGATAAAAATAAAAAAGAAAAGAAAGTAACAGCATTTCTGACTTTTAGTCAATGAAAAATTATAACTTATTTAAACTCAAGCCCCATCTTGAACCTGGCAGCTATGGTCTCCTGGAGAAAAGCCAGACTATAAAGATACAAAAAATAACCTATATTAAAGGTTATTCCAAAATACCAAACTGAATCTATGCCAGATTTTGTGGTTGATGTGCTCTCTATCTCTCATTCCCTCTACCTCTCTGTGGGCATGTGTGTGTTCCCTTGTCAGAAATAGATAAAGTCAATCACATTTAATGGAAATAAAACATTAGAAAAATATTGATCAATAATGTCATTTTACCAAATGGCAATCCAAATTATCCAAATTCATGTGGTCAAAAGTATATTATTATATCCTTGTTTTATGTTTTTCCCTTATTAACCTATTTACCTCTCATTTGATCTTCAGTTTGTTTTCATCTTACCCATAAACCATCAGTTCCTCTGGCCAAATACAGAGTTTGTGCATGTAGAATATTTGCAATAATGTTTGAAGTAGTCTTCCCTTCTTTTATTATTTGAGGCTGTGATTTGATAAACCTGACAATTGCTATAGCAACCTTCACAATCTAGTTCTACCCGAAGCCACTCAAAAAGTAATATCAGCTCTTCTAAAAAATTGAGTTTGAAATGCAAAAAGTTTAAGCATTTAACTCACAGAGATTGCTGCAATATAAGCAGTACTCAGAAACCTACTTAATAATTAAAAGCAACCTATTTATTTGGAGATATGGTTGATCTCCAAAACTGATTTTGAATGTCAAGGGTCAGCTCCAGAGCAAGGAAGTGTCTTGAGGCTATGTGAAATAAATAAAGATCAAATCAGGAATATATTCTTTGGTTATCAATGACTCCATTATCCATCTACATTACAATTAATTATCATCAGGGGCCATAATTGACCTTGGTTAATTATAAGAAAAGTATAAGTGGTAATTAAATAAAGAAAGTCAAGAAAAGCTTGCTTATTAGTTTTCACAATTTCTGCTTGTCCCTGCAGTCACTGATGTCTATGATAAAAGGTGGGATCAGGTTTATTTTTATTGAACTTTTCATAGAATACCATATAAATTGTGCTTCTGTTATTATAATAGACCTAACAACTAGGGACATTAGTTTTGAAGGTGAAAATTGAACGTTCAAGGAAGCCTGTAATATTTCTAGAAAGTTTCATTTTTATAAAGCCAATAACAATAATTCTGACTGCTGCCTATAAGGCATTTCCTTTTTCTCATAACATTTTAAAATCCCAGGACCTTTGTTATTTTTTGTTACCATAAAATGAAAGAACATATTTCCATCTTCTAAAGCAAGGATAAGCAACTCAGTGTTCGACAATGGTTTTGATTATCCCTTTCACCTCTCAACAGCCCTAGCCAAGTTGTACAAGAGCACAGATTTATATAAACACTCTTCTAATGTGTATGCGTATGTGTGCAGGGGAAAGTACTTTGTTCCTGAATCAAAGAATGTTTTACTTACTACAAGCCCTTCCCTGCATATCAAGCCAACAAAAGCAGCATCACACCATCATACTGTAACCCATCCTTTCTACATACCTATTAATGACAATGCACCAATATCCAAAAAGGGTGGAGCTTCTGAACAATGACATGACACTGATGTCATCATTTTGAGGTGCAGATATTCAGATTCTCACAAACATCTTAGCCAACCCCCCCTCCCCCAACTTCCCATTCTTCTATTATATTTCAAGGAAAGAGGAAGAAAAAGGGAAGGAGATACCAGAGAGAATTCTTTTAATTGTTTTTTTCTTCTAGCAAGGAAAATGTTATGGTTAGCACTAAGGATGATTTACTGAGAAATAACTCATATTTTTTTTTGCTGACAAACGTGGTGCTACGGCACCCTGTACTTGTATGAAAGACTTCTCAGCAAATATAAAGATTGTTTGAACTTCAGAACTTTATAAATATGTATTCATAATTTTTGTATCCTGATTTTCTTCTAGGAACTCATGGTGATATACTCTATCTAGTATTCACTCCCTGTAATTTTTCTCCACAACATAAGGGAGAAAAGTTTAGTCTAATGATTCAGGTAGTAGGCTAAGAAATTAAAAGTGAGTTCTAGTCCTGCTTTAGAGCATGAAAGCTAACTGGATGACTTTAGGCCAGTCAGTCTCTCTCTCACCCCAACCTACCTCATGGGGTTGTTGTGGTGGGGAAAATAGGAAGAGGAACATGTATTAGGTATGTTCACTGGCTTGAGTTATTTAGAGAAATAATAAAGGTGGAATAAAAATAAAGAAAAAAGAAAAAGACTGCCTTCAATGAACTTCTACAAGTAGGCATAGATTTGATATCATGGGTATTCTAGTCTAACAGCTTAGCTGCTACATCACATTATACCAGCTTTTCACTAATCCAGATATCCATAGCAATGAACAAATCCATCTTCTCCCGCATCTGCCAGGGGCAAGATAAGCTGCTCCCCACCTCCAAATTCAGGTAACATAGCCAGGACCTGTGTGTGTGTGTGTGTGTGTGTGTGTGTGTGTGTGTGTGTGNGAGAGAGAGAGAGAGAGAGAGAGAGAGAGAGAGAGAGAGAGAGAGAGAGAGAGAATAAATTATATATCACACAATACTACAGAAAAATAATTTTTTTCTTCCAGCCTTTCATTTTTCAGCTCTTTCCTCCTCTTACACCCTATCATCCATTCAAATTAACTAATATACGTATGCAGTTCTGCTTCTGATTTTTGTGATTAATAAAATGATTAGGCAAAACTGAATCAGCACAATAAGCCTTTGTTCTCCCGCCAACTATCTCCTGCAGGATGATATTTTTTTTTCAAGTTATGTTCATTTTTATCTTTTCTAATGTTTAACTAATTGTCCTCAGGTCCGTTCAGTGGCAATGAAAGCACTTACAGGAATAGAGAAATGGGACTGCACTAGAGTAAAGGAAAAAGTATTCTCTCTTGTGGAAAAGAAGCCAATGATGACCAAATGCTACAAGGTGGTACAGAAGATGAAAAGAAGGCGATACAGAGATTTTTCCATTTTACAGAAATGTAAGAATGATATGACATGAGATACGAGATATATTTATTTATTTGTTTCCCACCATTATATGTTATGTTATGATTTGATGTGATACGATACATATTTTGATTTCTTCTAAAAACACAAAAAATATCTGAATTTGCAACTGGTGTCCATAGCTTAAATAACATCAAATAAAAGTATCTCAAATAAATAAAGGCTAGTCAGATTTCTCCTGTTCAGAAAGAAAATAGGCCATGGATCTGGCTTTTGGATGGAGTAACAGTCCACTTAAAGAACAGGGGTCTGTGTGTCTTTCTGACCTTGGCACTGCCTTTAACAGCCCAGGTTAATGCACCAGCTGAGCCTGTTTCTGAGCACATGTTTGAATAAAATTAGTGCAACACCTTTTCGAGGAGGACACAGTGAGAAGTTTTATATCCAAATATATTTTATTCTTTAAACTGTTTCCATCTTCCCTTAAAACATTAACAGAATTCACAATGGTCTAAGAATCAGCATCTTCACCAGATAGTTGACAGTCAAGCTGAAACTAAACGAAATCAAGTAAAAATAGCCAACGGGGAAATCCTTTACTCAAACTGCCTTAAACTCCCAAATAAGTTACTCAGACCAATCCACATATCAAAGGATAAGGTCTGCAAAAACAAATAGAGCTTATTAAATTAGGTCTTCCACAAGAATACATATCCACATAGAACAGTGGTTCTCAACCTTTTTAATGCCGCGACCCCAACCGGTCGTAAGTCGAGGACTAAACTGATCGTAAGTCAAGGACTAAACCAGTCGTAAGTCGAGGACTAACCTGATCGTAAGTCGAGGACTACCCAACTGGTCGAAAGTCGAGGACTTTCCCTGCCCGGGAGTGCCACGCATGCGTGGTTCCGCCCCCTGCGCTGGCCGAGGCGTAGCTGACAAGCGGCAGAGACGGAGCAGGCCGACCACCAGCTGGCCCACCCCAAGGGAAGTAAGGCACCCACCGGAAAAGGGGGAAAAAATGGCGGACAAAAAAAATGGCGGACAGCCTTGGTTGGCGACCCCCATGAAATGGTCGATCGACCCCAAATGGGGTCCCGACCCACAGGTTGAGAACCACTGACATAGAATACATACTTACACATACACACACACACATCTCAAGTGTCACCCTAGAATCAGTTCACATATACCTCCACACCACAGACAAGCTTCCCTTATAAAACCCTACTGCTGTACCCCATTTCTCTGCAGCTGTCCCTAAAGATGAACTGTTTGCTTTTAGGAATAAACATTTCTTCTTTCCTCACAGCTGTCTGGATCTCATTTTTATTTATTCTTACACTACCCTGGCTCAAGTTGGAATCCCAAATTATTCTTCTGACATCACCTTGGAAAATTCACAGAAATTTTCCTTTGTACTTTCAAGCACTTCACACACCTAGGCGATTTTCCTAATGAGCTTGAAACAGACCCATGAACTCAGTTTATTCATTTCATTCATGCCTGTTGCAAATTGCATGACTCCAGCATTTGGTTACAAAAGATTTAATATGACATTTCTGCACTGAATGTCCTTAGTCTTTGATCAAGCAGAACAAAAACGCTGGTCCCACTCAGAAAATGAAGCGTTGTAAAAATTTTCTCTGCTGCAGGAAGCAAGTTACGCACACAGTCAGTGCCCAAGGTGACAAGGTAAATTCACTTTTGTCTTACATGTTCTTTTTCCTTACAGTTTGAATTACAGCCAGTTCAAACAATATATCGAGGATGAATATATGAGAGTGTTCATGGAAACAGATTCCACCTCTTGACCTTCACACTTTCAGGTGAATAATTTTATGAAGCCTGTAGCTAGGCAATGTGGCAGGGTGCATTTATTATTCTTTCTGCATAATCAAGAATTCTGAAAAACAAGAGTTCCTCATCACACAGAGCAAGGCTTAGACAGATGTAGTTGTTCAGACAGATTTTATGCAAAGATTGCTTCTTATACATGTTCAATCCTCCTTAATGTAGAGTTTCAATGGTCCACTTAAGGCCTGATGCAGATATGTAGTCTTCCTTTTGGAGAAGAGGAAAGTCTCCCAGTATTAAATCAAAATCCACTTGGATTACTACTGTTGGCAAGTATTGTAATAAACACTATGTGTTAGATGAGGTATGCCATGAATTTTCATGGTATCTCCCATCTTGATCTGCAGAATATCCTTTGCTGATTTGTTTTAACCACATTTTATGTTGTTCCATCCAAATTGGGTTGATTATTATCAGAGATCAGGAATTTTTTCCACGATTAGAACATCTATTTTAAAGTGAAGCTCAAAGGTTTCAAACCCACAAAGAAGAGGGAGTCAAGCTATTCTCCAAGGTGCCTGAAGGCAGGACGAGAAGCAACGGGTGGAAACTGATCAAGGAGAGAAGCAACCTAGAACTAAGGAGAAACTTCCTGACAGTTAGAACAATTAATCAATGGAACAACCTGCCTCCAGAAGCGGTGAATGCTCCAACACTGGAACAAAAATTCTTCTCTGACCTGTCGGTAAACAGACTTTATCACATCCCAAGGACGGACTCGTCCCCCAACCTGAGCTACTGGAGGTTCCAGGGAAGGTTGAAATAATAATAATAATAATAATAATAATAATAATAATAATAATAATAATAATTTATTATTATTATTATTATTATTATTATTATTATTATTATTATTATTAACCAAGTTTTCTTTAAAACAAATTCTAAATTTGGGCTATGTGTTAATCTATCAGCCAGTTCTGATTATTCCAAATGGTAGAGAAGACAGAGGCAATCTATTTTTTTTTTAGAAGAGAGGAAGCTCTGTATCCTCAATTTCAAACCATGTCTTGAGAAAAAGGTGTTGTATCATCTGAATTTAATATTTGCTTTCTCCTTAAGCCAAGCAGCATTCTTCAAAGACATGAAAGCTCTTGCAGCTATATTCTTTTTCTACAAATCTCCAATGAACCCCATTTGGATACTTTAATAACTTTTACATAGAAAGAAGCCACAGTATAAAATATATTTATTATCAAGCAGTTCCACATTATGCTGACATAATATAAGGAATCTTAAAACTTTCACAAAAATAAATATTTACCCTTAGTTATGAATTTTACATATTCCTCAACTATCCAAGAAAGCTTATTAGATAAAGTAATGGTTTAGCTAATTACCATGGGTTATTGTTGCAAGTCACCCAAAGTCATCAGTGTTTGAGTTAGGCAATCATATAAATTTGTTTAATAAACAAGCAAACAAGCAAGCAAATGCGGCAAAACACAATCTACATGCAAAATAACAAAACACATCTCTTTTGTTCAGATTTTTAACTGTTCTGTCAATATGCATTTTATGGTTAATTTTAACCTGTGGTGTTTATTTTTTATATCCTCTTTTTAAAGAAAATCTATCAATGGACCTGTCCGCTCCTCAAAAACAGAACAATGGAATATGGGTGAAATAAAGATACACTTCTCTGAGGGTAACCCTCCTTAAATGTAGTGAGATGTACTCCTGAGAAAACATTATATTTTCTGCAGAGGTGCTGCGTAATAATTGCCTTACTTATATTAAGTTACATCTTTACAAAATTTCAGTACGCTTATAACAATGGTCTTTCAAGAATATGATATTGTCAGCCAATTCATTTTCAAAACCAGGAACAAAATCTCAGTGGGAGGTTTTAAACTAATGAAACTTATCAATGTTCAGGACGCCCTGTATGTTGCAAACATTGATTATTTCCAATAGGTGATTCATATATTTCTTATGGGAAAGTTTATGATACCATTTAAAAAAAAACAATGTTGATTAATCAAAGTAATTTCACAAAGCTGGACTGCAGAATATTCAGCTTCGAATTCATTTCCTGTGCTTAATTATCTGGGAATAGCTGAGTGGTGATACAGTAATAGAGAAACTTTCTTATGTAAGAAATGGACAGAGGTTAATTCTATGTCAGTGATTTTCAACCAGGGTGCCATGGCAACTTGGGAGGCCATAGAGATTGCTCAGATGTGCCACAAAATTATTACTTTCAACTAAACTCTTAAATTGCATACACTCACACATACATATTTCTACATGCATAGAAATGCAGCTTTGTTTGAGGACAGGATAGATACATGCTAAGGTGGAAATCTGGAACTTAAAGAATGTAACATGTTTTTTCAATGTTCAGAGGTGAGTTAGCTGACAAGCTGAGGCTAAACATGTTTGCCCATTATATAAGGTAAAGTCATCTGCCAATCAACCCAGAACAGGAATAGGGTTGATTGGAAGTGTGTAGCTTCATCAGTCAGTGGGGAATAATGAAGATCTTCTTATGGATATCATAGAAGGCATCTGCAGGTGCACACTGTGATTTACCTGAAACATGATGAGGGATAATTTTGTCATTAAGAAGAGAAAATATGACGAAAGCAGTGGAAAGGACCAAGAATCAATGAACGTGGAAATAGAAGTAAAAAGGAAAAAAATGTTGGCCCACAATAAAAAAAACTTAAGATGTTTATAAAAACAAAGAAAATTGTTTCTATTCTGATAGTTACATAGCAGTGTAATTCACTGGATATGCTGAATTTAATTTTACTTTAGAACGCATTATTTGTGACAATAAATTAGCCAATGAAAACAATAGTACACAGCAAGCTAAAGACAAATTTCTCAATAAAACATAGTCATCTTGTTGACAAACCCCTACTCTATTTTGAGAGACTTTAAAATTCTGCAGAAATAGGTTGAAATTTGCCAAAATAGAGTGATAGATAAAGCTTAAGCCAGCCATTTAGCAGCAGTATTGCTAGTTACAAACTATAATTGAAGAGGCATTGATTTTTTCCCACTCACAATCTATAATTAAGACAAATTTAAGAATTAAACAGAACAAGAAGTCAACATTTCCCTTCATTCATCAATATTCATTCATTATACTGATGATTATAAAAGAAGAAGATATTTTATGTTGTAAAAGAACCTGAGCAAACCATAGGCCAAGATATTTGCACTACTTTATCTATATATATAATTTGTTAGCATATCCTGCATCTTCAATTGGTTCAGCCAATAAAACGATTTGTGTCATTAATGAAAAATGTCAACATTAATATTATAGCATTGCAGTTACTTCTGCCTCATGAAGCATGCAAAAACAATCAGTGATGAGTTTACAGCTGTGCCAAAGTTGTAAAATTGCAAACTACATCAAAAGTATGTCATTAATGTCACTCCTCTCTAACAAACTTTGGGAAAGATGTAGAGCAAATCACACAAACTTTCCTCATACAGCAATGAAATGCTTATCAGAAAGAGACATCTTGCCATGAGAAGGTGAAATGAAGAATGAAATTTACTCTTCACTCTTGCGCAGCAAGAAGAATGTTGGGAGTTACCGACAGATATTTGGTCTACAAAATTATTTTCCATTATATTTATAGATGTATGCAACATTTTTACTATTGATATTTTACTCTAGTTGGCCTTATGGCTGTAATAAACTGATTTGATTTCATTCGATGTAGTCGATATCACTGAAACTTTAAACATCAAAACATATCAGATCATCTCTGATTGGTAATCTGGCAGAAACTTTTTTAATTACAATTTTTCTTTCCCTGAGTCATCTATTTGTCTTCAGGGCTTTCTTTCTTTGATTGTTTTTTTTTTTTTAAAATAATCTGACAGTTTGCCATGTCATTGTTTTTCCAAACACTTGAGATACATCTAAGACAAATAGGTAGCTCAGGGTAAGAACAATTGTAATTAAAAAAAAATCTGCTAGATTTCAAACCAGGGATGCTATACCTGTGAAACAAATGTTTCAACAAAAGCTGAAACAGGTTTTTTGAGGAAAAGTGGGAAAATGCAAGAAACGAATTTTTTTTTTAAAAAAAAAATGGTTGTTTTGCCTACATATACATATGTTTATTTAAATGTCTATGTATATCTTTAACTTTGGAGATTATATTATATGTGTTTATGTCCACTAAGATTTGCCCATAGAAAGAAAAGCATGGTCAATTAGTTTCTTGGCATGGAAAGTGGAGGGGGTGGCTTAATAGCCTGGACTCCCAACTGAATTCTTTGCAAGCTATGCCAAAGTGTCTCAGTCTAGTCAAGGTTTCCTTAAACCAATTTAAAATTAAGCCAGCATTAGCAGAGACCAAAAGAAGCTTAAGAGTACAGTGCCTATAGCAGTGTTTCTCAACCTTGACAATTTTAAGGCATGTGGACTTCAACTCCCAGAATTCCACAGCCAGCAATGCTGGCTGTGGAATTCTGGGAGTTGAAGTCCACATGCCTTAAAATTGTCAAGGTTGAGAAACACTGGCCTATAGGCTCAAGTTAGAGTGAGAAATCTGAGACTAAAATGATTTAAGTGAAAGGAATATTAGTTGCTTTCCAAAGAATATGTGATGGGCAGAGGTCTGTGTATTTTTTTTTTAAAAAATGGTGGGAATAAATCATCTCAGGTTTTCTTCTGGGTAAATATGGTAGATGAAGTATCTGCTGTTTATGAAAAGGCTAAACAAATATGTTTTGAAGTTTTCAGCATCCTTGACCCAGCATAACATGTTGTTTTCTACATAAAGAGATGGAAAAGTGGTAGGAAATGTTAGGGAGATAAGTGTTGCTCAGTAGAAAAGTGCAGCAGTTCATTAAACGTCCTTGAATATTGAAGAGAAAGAAAAAAACATAAAAGATGGCCAGAGTAAAAAAAAAAAAAAAAAGGATGCTGAAAAGATCAGAGTGGTGGTTATGTATAAGATAATCCGCCTTCTCTCTGTGTTCTTTTTTGTTGCCAATGCTTATTATCTAATAGAATTTCTTTTACAATATACACAACAAAGCCCTTTACATTTTATTCTTGGAATTCCTGTAGGCATCTTTATTCCTTTTCTCACCTGACTAACAACATTTTCTCATCACTTCTCAACTCCTGTAAAGTTGCCTTTTCATTCACCGAAGGAAGATGCATTCATTTATGTAACGATATCCTGCCTTTATCAGGTTATATAGGTAACTCAAAGGGTGGGCATGCCTAATGCTCCTTCCTCTTCCCTACAACAGCAACCCTGTCAGGTGGGTTGGGAAAAAAGAGAGTGACTGACCCAGTGTCACTCAGCTAGCTTTCATGCTTAAGGCAGGGCTAGAACTCACAATCTCCTTGTTTCTGGTCTAGTGCCTTAACCACTCATCCACACATATCTCGTACTAGATTTCTTTCTAGGGGCAATTGCATTTTGGTGGCAGTAGACATTTATTTTATTTTGATTATATTCACATATTATTCTGCAGCACTCATATAAACATTTACCCAAACTGAAACTCAATTAACTTTATACATTCAGAAGCATCAGCCACAAAACCTTATAAAACGTACTAAACCAAGAACATGATAATGAAACCAATATTTTCCCAAACCTATAAAATTCATGATCCTTAGTTCAAAAAGGTCAAAATTCAGCTGGAAGAAGGTATACTTGATTTAAAAAATAATAATAAACCCTTATAAACTTTATTTTTAATATGCTGAATAAAGTAGAAAAACATCATACATCTTCCAAATTCTTAATTTTATTCTCTTTCTGGCGCACAAATACACTTCTGTCTAGACCCCAGAACATCTGATAGCTTAGATATTTCACAGCTAAGTAAAGTAGAATAAATTGATATCTAAAACTATAAAATTTAAGGTGGATTTTCTGGATTTCTGAGTTCAGGAAATGTACCATTTATTTCAAAATAAAAACCAGAAGTCTTTATGCAACAAAACAAGACATATTATCACTTTTTCTTTTAGCCATCTATCTTTACAATATTGGAATAATAGAGAGGGAAATACAAACAATTACTTTTTTTTACAGGAGAGTGAGATTAATCTGTGTGTAATATTTCTTCAAACTCAGAAGCTACAAAGGAAGAGAGCAATGAAGCTGGGGATTAGCTCCCCCAAGAGGTATAAACCTGTCAGTACAATGAAAGACAATACAGTAGTATTTGCTGATGTTTATATCCTTAGGCAAGAGTCATTACAGTGATATGACTTTGGTATTGGTAGGGAAAATCAAAAGATTCCTTTTCCAAATGGCCATGAGCATAACAGACTCAACTATTAGACAACATGGTATCAGTATCTGGAAAAAGATTTCAAACCCAAAGAATACAAATTAATTTTCTTTGACAAATATTCTGTTTATAGCTTGCTTAGACATATTTCAAAGCACTTTAGACACCTGTGAATATAAGCCCAGCACATACCTTTCCGGTACACCTAAGCTTTCCAGGTTTAATAGGAATCAACTATTAAGGTATTTCTTTACATTTCTGAGATGCAACATTATGAAATTTTTGAGTGAATTGTTTCTCAGGTGTGTTTGGTGTATCCATAGTTAAACTATTCAATGGGACAACTAAACCATTGTCACAGCTAATTGCATCCTTGTCAAATAGTGAAAGAGATAATTCTGCAATTGAAAATTTCATAAGCTGAAAAAATCCAATTTACCTGTTGAACAGCTTCGTATGTAACCTTTAGGAGAGGTGTCCCAAAAATATCAATTTATCTGTTGGTATTCTGATAGCCACACCACATTGTGAAGTATTTGATGTGTACACTATCTGAAAAACAAATAGACTGATGACTAATGATGTTCAAACTTTCTTTTTTCCTTTTTGCTTAAGAAAGGCAGCATTGGGCTCACAAATGTTCAACATACAGATAGTAGACTATCTTCCTAACTGTTGTAAGGATATACAAAGTGAATATGTAGGGATTCATCTGTGTAATTTAAATTTACTATATATTGGTTTTATTAAAACTTTGTACACTAATTCTGTGTAAGTGGTAAGTTTGGTTAGAGTTTCCACATAATACAGTGAAAATATATTTGACAGATCCTTAACAATCCCAAAACATATGAAAGTTAGACAAAAGCTTTACTGTACATTTACTTAGGAAATTTATGTAACAAAACCAATACATTTTATATGAATATAGTTTTGATAGTTGCTTGCCAAGTGCAAAAAAAGGGGGTTTATGATGGAAGTGTGAAGCAGGCATGAGAATAAATGGAATGCTTTGTGAATTATTTAATACTGAGCAGTGTAATCTACTTGTGGTTACTTAATGCATAAAATATATAAGAAATTCTTGCAGTGATGCTAGAAATTTGGAACTTGGGGGCATTTATGTATATGTTTTGAATTGTGTGTTGATGATGCTCTGTAGTTGCTGGAAAACGCAAACAATCTGCAGAGGATGTTAGATATCAAGGAATATGACCAAAAAAATATTGAACTAAAAACCAAGAGAGTTGTGCTTGACAGGAGAAATGGGTGAACAAATGCAGGAATACATAAAGAATGAAAAAATGAGGAAATACATAAATTTGTGCACAATAGTAAACTAAAACTGTAGATGAGAAAATGGTTAGAGAAATTTTAAGATGTGCAAACACTGTTAGAAAAATAAGAATAATGTGTGGTATATTTTGAGGAAAGGATGTTTGTCAGAAGAAGTTAAAATAGTTACAGCTACCACCTTGTTATAGGAAATTGAGAGTTAAGCATGTCAGGAGAAATCTAAAAGTAAGCTTAATGCAGTGGCAAAAGGCTCTTTTAAGGGCTTATTGTTAGATGATGATACACTAACATGTATTTTATTTATCTGTCCCCAGTCAGCTGTAAAAATAAAATTGTGGACAGACTTTGAAGACAGCTGGTAAGCTGAAAATGTTATCAAATTGCTTCTGTTGCTTCTGGTATTTATGGAAGATTATTATGTTTTGAAAGCCTGAAAAGCTGGCTTCTTCTTCTCCTATGAACAGACTTTTTCCACATAGCTTCCCCAATCCATCCCAGCCTTGTTTATGAGATAGGTTGTCATAGAGTTGGTGGGAAATAATTCACTTCCCCTCATGACACAGGAACTCCGGCTCACATCCCAGTTCAGATGGAAGACAGTTATGCTTATAAACAGAAATTCCATCTGATGTTATTCTTAATGAGGTAAGCAATTTAGAGATTCTTCCTATCTTACAGTCAATAAACCATCATTTCTCTAAATATATTGATTGCATGATATAATTCTCTATTATCTAGGATTAACCCATTGTTCAGAAATGAATCCTAAAAATAAAAAAGTTGTATAATTTTAATAATTTTCTTTAATATAATATTCTATTTCTATTAGGTCTATTTTTTTTCTTTGCTTCTTTTTCTTTCTTTCTTTCTTTCTTTTTCTTTCTCCCTCTCTCTCTCTCTCACTCTCTTTTTCTTTCTTGACATTCAGTTTCTGGTTTTGTTTTTTAGGATTTTTTTTCTTTTATTGTTCTCTATGGGTCTTTATAATTTTTCTCCTTTAAAGAGTTTATATATGGTTTGTATTTTTTCTTCTACCATATTGTGTTTGTGAGTGAAGAGTTTTTAAAGCACATTTTCTTCCATTAAGTTGTGATATTCTTACCTTGTAGGTTCTATAATACCACAAATCAATACTTACATTTTCAAAAATGATAATTATAAACATTTTAAAGATTAATAAACTTTTTCTAAAAGGAAGAGGCTATCTTGAGAAGTTTGTAAAACAAGAAGAGATGGGATGATACATACACACACATAGTGTATTCAGAAAGTATTCAGACCCCCTTCACTATCTGCAGCCTGATTCTACAGTTCTTGAAATTCATTTTTTCTCATTAATCTGCACTCAGTATCCCATAATGACAAAGTGAAAACAGAATTTTAGAAATGTCTGTACATTTATTAAAAAGAAAAAAACCTAAAATGTCACATTGGCATAAGTATTCATACCTTTCACTTAGTACTTTGTTGAAGCACCTTATAGCCTCATGTCTTCCACACCTGGATTGGGGGATGTTCTGCCATTCTTCCTTGTAAATCCTCTCAAGCTCAGTCAGGTTGAATGGCAACCGTCGGTGGAAAGCCATTTTCAGGGTCCCTCCAGAGATATTCAATAGGATTCAAGTCAGTGCTCTGGCTGGGCCACTCTAGGGCATTCATAGAGTTGTCCCTAAGCCACTCCTGTGTTGTCTTGGCTGTGTGCTTAGGATAGGTGTCATTTTGGAAAGTAAACCTTTGGCCCAGTCTGAGGTCCTGAGCTCTGTGGAACAGGTTTTCATTGAAAAGATCCCTGTACTTTGCTCCATTCAGCTTTACCTCAACCCTGACCAGTCTCCCAATCCCGATCAGTCCCCCAGTCCCTATTGCTGAAAAACACCCCCATAACATGATGCTGCCACCATTATGCTTCGCTGTTGGGATGATATTGGGCAGGTGATGAGCAGTGCCTGGTTTCCCCCAGACATAACATTTAGAATTGAGACCAAACACTTCAATCTTGGTTTCATCAGATCAGAGAATTTTGTTTCTCAGTCTGAGAATCCTTCAGGTGCTTTTTTTGCAAACTCCAAGCAGGCTTTCATGTGTTTTGCACTGAGGACAGGTTTCCATCTAGTCACTCTGCCATAAAGCCCAGATCAGTGGAGGGCTGCAGTGATGGTTGTCCCCCTGGAAATGTGTCCCATTTCCACACAAGAGCCCAGTCATTGTGACCATCGGGTTCTTAGTCATCTCTCTTACTAAAGCCCTTCTCCCCTGATTGCTCAGTTTGATTGGACGAACAGCTCTTGGAAGAATCCTGGTTGTGCCAGACATCTTCCATTTGAGAA
The DNA here is from genome assembly GCF_001527695.2 of Protobothrops mucrosquamatus. Classification (NCBI taxonomy): domain Eukaryota; kingdom Metazoa; phylum Chordata; class Lepidosauria; order Squamata; family Viperidae; genus Protobothrops; species Protobothrops mucrosquamatus. The sequence continues at coordinate 199,762 of NW_015386794.1, forward strand.
TTATGGAGGCCACTGCACTCTTAGGAACCTTCAGTGCAGCAAAAATTTTATTGTAGCCTTTCCCGGATCCGTGCCTGCAATAATTCTGTCTTTGAGCTCTGCAGGCAGTTCCTTTGACCTCATGGCTTTTGCTCTGCTACAGTATGCATCGTCAGCTGTGAGGCCTTCTAGAGAGGTGTGTGCCTTTCCAAATCATGTCCAATCAATTTAATTTACCACAGGTCAGCTCCAATCAAGGTGTAGAAACATGTCAGCAACGATCAAGAGAAATTGGAGGCACCTGAGCTAAACCTGAAGTGTTCTTGTAAAGGGTCTGAATTCTTATGCCAATGTGATATTTCAGTTTTTTCTTTTTAATAAATTTACAGAGATTTCTACAATTATGTTTTCACTTTGTCATTATGGGATACTGAGTGTAGATTAATGAGTAAAAAATGAATTTCAAGAACTATAGAATCAGCCTGCAGCATAACAAAATTGGAAACAGTGAAGGGGGTCTGAATACTTTCTGAATGCATTGTATATACATACATACATACATACATATGCATGTGTGTGTGTGTGTATTCCTATATACCTACACACACATATACACATACATACACACACATGAATCAATGTATATTGAACACCAAAGTTAGTGACCAATACAAAAAAAGTTTGTTGAGAAAGTTTGGCCATATAGAATGAACAAGGATTGATTAGAAAATAAATATGTAAAGTAGGAAGGAGAGGAAGGAGGAGTGATTTGAATTCATTGAACAAAATCCTCAAAATAGAGAAAGGTTTGAAATATAAATAAAAATTGTGTCTCTGAAGTGATGGTTGGAAAAATAATGGTTTGCAAGAAGACAATAATATGAAATTATATAGTGAAAGGAGGGATAAACTAGGTTTATCTATATTTCTTTTCTATTATATTATGTCCTATCAAAAAAATTCTTTGGCTCATTACCACTGATTCTTTTTGATACTTTGCAATTCTTTTACCCCAAAATATAACAGGAAGATATATATTCATAATTCTATTTTCAGTCTAAACACTTTAATATAATGGAGAATATTTGACTCACTTAGCCCAAAGCCTAACTAAATATGTCATCAACACCATAGCCATTAAAATATATTACGTATAATTATAAAATAAATATTACACAATATCTTTAATGGTAATAGACTATGTATCATGTACAACCAATTAAAATTTGAACCCAGAGTCCCCAGAGCAATTGATCAATAAGATGTTTTGAAACATCTTTTCTGGATTCCTCCATGCTCCCTGTCTTATCATTTTTAACAATATTCCTTAAATTATAAACAGAGTATTAACCAGTATCATAATCTTTACTTCTAAGAAGGACTCTGGATTCTGTTTAAGAAATAAAGAAAGTGGAGTCAAGCCAACTCTTTGTTTTTTGCTAAGAAAAAGGGAGAAAGGTAAATTGGAGATTATAGGAAAGATTCTGCTGTTGTTGAGATAACACTGGGAAGCAAATTTTCCTGGTAAGTGTGTGTTTTCCAATTGGCCACATCGCATGGCAGAAATATTGTATGAGTGGACAAAGATTCCAAATGTGTCTATCAGCACATTCTGGCCCTAGCTTTGTATGGCTGTTTGGTGCTACTATGGCAAAGTGGCATCTATGTCACAGTATGAAATGGGAGAATTACCTAGGCCAGTATTGCTCAACTTCAGCAACTTGCTGGGGAATTCTATAAGCTGAAGTCCACACATTTTAAAAGTGCTTAGGTTGAGAAACACTCAAATGCTGTAGACCACTCCAGCTTCTGGAAAATGTAAGGATAAATACAATTCTGCTCCCCTCATTTTGTTGTGTTTTAAAATAGCAACATTATTTTGAGTGAAAGGCCATTTCTTTTCTAAGAGTTATAACTCTGGGAGAAAATGCTATATTCAAAATGTCACAGTTAACTAAAAAATGATCTATGAAAATCCACTCAGCTTTTTTGTGAAATCTAATACCAACGTTTCATGCAATAGACTCTGTCAATGTTGCAGCATTCTTTTTAGGTAATTTTGTACTTTTTCTCTTATCCCTCCTCCTCCTCCTCCTCCTCCCCCTCCTCCTCTATCTTGTTCTTTGGAAACTCATAAATCAGCATCATCTAATTCATTAGAATGTGTGCCTTCTTTCGAACTAAATTACCCTTGCTTTGCATGATTTTTCTCTCATCTGATTATTATAAATGACTTGTTAATCACGTTTCCTTGAATAGACAAAATGTATTTGTCAAACTGTGAAAATATCAATATTGATAAATCCATTGACATAAATGGACAAAATTGCTTGCAGATGTTTCTTACCAGTTTTAAGCATGCTAATTATATAATAATATAGAATATAGACTAAAATATCACCAGGGACTGAATGTATCTATTTCTATCATTAATATAGCAACAATTGATCATATAATCTGAAATTCTTGAACTCGTAGATTCTGAAGCTGGAAAATATTAAGGCTGAAATTGAAATCACTTCTCTTAAATGGACTGCTACCTCAGCTTTACTTTATCTGTTCTTTATTTCTACCTTGGAAATTTTGCATTTAATATCTTCTCTGAAACAATGATATATAATTTTACCCAAGAATAAAATGAAAACTAGGAACTTAACAAAAGAAAAACATAATTATCAAATAGAACATATATACCAGTGGTTCTCAACCTGTGGGTCGGGACCCCATTTGGGGTCGATCGACCATTTCACGGGGGTCGCCAAGCAAGGCTGTCCGCCATTTTTTTTGTCCGCCATTTTTTCCCCCTTTTCCGGCGGGTCCCTTGGGCTGGGCCAGCTGGTGGTCGGCCTGCTCCGTCTCTGCCTTTTGCCAGCTACACCTCGGCCGGCGCAAGGGGCGGAACCACGCATGCGCAGCACTCCCGGGCAGGGAAAGTCCTCGACTTACGACCAGTTGGGTAGTCCTTGACTTACGACCGGTTTAGTCCTCGACTTACAACCGGTTTAGTCCTCGACGTACAACCGGTTTAGTCCTCGACTTACGACTGGTTGGAGGTCGCGGCATTAAAAAGGTTGAGAACCACTGATATATACACACAAACACAAAATATAAATAAAAATGCTTCAGGGACATGCTTCCCAGTTAGAATTTGGGCAGCACTTTAGTTTTTTGCTTCTTGCCCTCAAATTATGGAGATAGTAAGATGATAGTAAAATAAAAGCCAGTTATTGCATATGATGACATGTAATTATAATGCCTCAGCAATGTTTAGTGCTACTTTAATAAGTAGAAGCCCCCCCAAAATTAATTTGTCACCCTGAGATGGAGAAATGGAAAATATTAAACCTATAATACAGTGATATAATTGAATTGAGAATTAAAAATTGAATTAACTCATAAGCCATCATTGATTCAATGGTTTCTAGTTCATGGCTCCAAATTTGTCCTTATTTGTAATTGTTCTAGAACAGGCATGTCAAACTGCCAGCCCGCGGGCCAGATGCATCACGCCGAAACCACGCCCACCCCATTGCCAGCAGTGGGGAAAAAGTCACGATACATCACGTGATGTCACATGATGTCACGCGACGTCACATGACGTCGCGAGTTTGACATGCCTGTTCTAAAAGATTAGATGCTATTTTCTTGATGTAGTAACTTTCAACATTAAATAATTTTGGGGCTCACATTATATGGTTAATATTCATGGATCATGTGCTTCTTCAGGTTGTATGTACAATCATCCCTTAAGGATAATTTTTTCCTAAATATATGTTATACAAATTCCTACAAGCCTCTTGCCATAGACCTATCGTTCTGGGGCTCTCCAGACAAATAGCTCTTATCATTCCCAGTGAGAGTGATTCAGTTTTGTTGCAAATTATGGGAAATGCATTCAAACCAATTTGAAAAGTGCTAGGTTAGATAACATGTTTCTAAAGTGATGTGCTCATTACAAGTTGATGGAGAGCAGGAATATTGAGAATTGTTGGATCATGCATATACATGCATGTGAATGATTGTTTATGAATACAAAATGAAAAACATTTGACTTCAGCCATACATTTAACATTCTTTATTGTTTTGGTGATAGATCATAGGAAATTAGAATTAAAAACCAAGACTTCTTCTTCCTCTTCCACAGCCTCTGGTAGCACCATGGTTATAATGTACGGTAGCTAACTCTGCCCAAAATTCTATCCTGATGGGCTCATGGTTGACTCAGCCTTTCATCCTTCTGCAGTCAGTAAAATGAGGACTCAGATTGTTGGGGGGCAATATGCTGACACTGCAAACTGCTCAGAGAGTGCTGTAAAGCACGATGGAGTGATATATAAGTTTAAGTGCCATTGCCACTGCTATTGCTATTCTTGCATTCTACTCTTGGCAAAACTGCTGTGGAGATTTCCCCATTCACCCAAGGGAAATTTGGAGTGAGGGCAGTAAGGAAAGATCTATCTACTGATGTTCTTTCCATTGATTCTTGAACACCGCTGCAGGCAATCTAGAGTTTTTGAAGAGACCAGAGTCATCACCATTAACCATTAAACTCTCTCTATGTGTGTGTGTGCATGTGTGTGCGCACTCAAGCATGTTTTTTTTTCTTTTTACATTACCAGCTCAAAATAATGTAGATACATTAGAGACCAGATTTCTAGACCTTCATGACTTGAAAGTTGGAAACACTGTGTGTTATTGTCTCAGGCCAGTTTTAAACATAGATTATTCCTGGTCCAGGTGTTGATTCAAAACTTCCAGTTACTTCAGTTTCAGAATGTCAACTGTACTACCAAAATATGACAGTGACTCATTTTTATCTGTAGATAGCAATAGCATTTAGACTTACATACTGCTTCATAGTACTTTACAGTGCTCTCTAAGCAGTTTACAAAGTCAGCATATTGCCCCCCAACAATTTGAGTCCTCATTTTACCGACTGCAGAAAGATGGAAGGCCGAGTCAACCTTGAGTAGGTGAGAATCAAACTGCTGGCAGTCAGTAGAATTAGCCTGTAATATTGCACTCTAACCACTGTGCCACCATGGCTCTTTTAATATATAAATGAAGTGTAGAAAATAGTGAAAAACCCAAATGGTTTGCATTCACCAAAATGCAATTTTCCATCTTACAGTAATTCTCTCTCAAACAGAATTCAGGCTGTGCTGTACAGGCTGTGTTGTAACTTGCTTTCAATAGCCTTCAGTAACAAAATTATTGTCTAAATTTTTGAGTAAGAAGTCTGTTGTTGGACTTGTCCATGTTAGGGAGCCCATAGAAAATATAATTTCTTTTGCTTCAAAGCTTTTTAAAATTATTCCTTTACCTCAACAGAAAATAAACTGATGAGTTACTTTTGTTAAACATATTAATTTTTCACTACTTTTAAAAGAGAACAATTATCTGGTGGCCATTCATTTTTCACACATGAGTGAATAACCAATCCATGACTTGCTGAAATAGCAACAATATCATCTGTATATTACTCACAAAATTCCTTCCCACTACCCAAATGGCTCTACCCACACATATACAAAGAATCCACCTGTTGCAGGTCAGCTTAAACAGCTTTTCAGATTGTCAGGCAATAAAAGTTAAATCTCTAAAAATATTAGCATTATGTTGTTGAAGATTGGTAGCCCAGTTCAGATTCAAATGCTGTTCTTTGATACTTATATATATACCCATTATGCTATTTCCTTTTAGGAAGACATGCAAAATACATCAACAGATGTAGGGTTCTGTTGATTTATCATTCTCAACATTCCAGATAGTTTTCCTATCCTGATTGCATTCTGTGTTCAATAGACTGGGATTATTAAGATACAGAGATGCCATGCTTGGACTTTCAAAAACTGGAGACTCCAGCTTTTCAGAATGTTGTTAGTGGGAGCCATATGGTTCTTTGGGGGGGAGAACCCCATTTCAGAGGGAAAGCATTGCTACAGAGAAAACATGCTTGCTGGCTCCTAAAAGATGACACTCTTTAATCAAGGGGACCCGCTCTACCATGTGATACCAGAAGGACAGAGACTGTGGAAGACATATAGTCCCTCAAATAATTGGGTCCTCAAAGTCTAATCATTGTCTCAATGAGCAGACCTGCCATCTCTTTACATCATTCCCATTTCCAAGTTTCTTGCTCAACTAATCCCACCTTCAAAAATAATAAAAAAGTAAGACAAATACATGAAGCAGAAAGATTGAAAATAAGCATATTCATATGTCAAACTATCCCAAGGATTCTTCTATTTAGGCTAGCACAACTAAGATTACAAGAACACAACAATATGTTTCATAAGAGCAGCTCATTAAACTTGCAGAAATTCTCATATGCACAAGGAACGTGCAGTGGCACTTCTGTTGCCCAGGAAGTGCAACTGACTACCCTAGTCTTGGTAACAGCAGTCTTGAAGGGCTGAGAATCACCCAGATGGTTTTGTGCCCAATACAAGACTACAACACACCTTCTTTCACTTTTAGCTCAGTGCTTTAAGCGCTACACCAAGTCTGCTTTCAAGCAGCTTCTCAGCCTTATAAATATATAATTAAACAATATGATAATCAAACTGCAACATCACAGCAATATGTTTGTGAGCATATCCGGTAGATTCTCCCTGCTGAGATCCCCAAAGCTAATAAAACTGCAGAACAACATCTACATTTTTGAGACGCAAATAGTGGAAGCACAGTTTTGGTCTTCTGTATCACACGGTCACTTCAGAGTAAATTGCACAAAATCCTGCTTGGAGATGTTTTGGAATGTGGCGTTATATGGAAAAAAAACATAAATAAACCAAGCAAGCAAGCAACACTGCAGGAAAAAGAAAATGCAAACCATTGGATACGATGTAGACAACCTGTGGTATTCAGTTTTTCTTGAACACTTGGATGTCAGACTTCAACACTTGAGATGACCCTGAAATACAAAGTCACATTTATTAAACAAGTGGTCCTGAAGAACACAACAGCTATGGAACCATCATTGAGCATTTATAACTGTGGATAAGAGAGATCAATTTCAGAGGCTGTCAGAGAAGAATGTATTATTTTCAGTAAATTCATTTAATATTAAAAAGGAAAATGAGGCAGGAAAATAACTGTGAAGGAAATTTAATGTAGCCCTTTAGGATTGGTAAAGTCCTCTTGAGTGTAGTACCGCAGCAGCATAAAATATGAACATGCCGAGAACAAGCCTTTTGCTTTCTCCCTCTGAATTCTCAATGCATTTTATGGCAATGGAATGAGAGAGAAAACAATTTAAGGAATATTGACCTATAACAAGCAATGAGTTTAATAAATAAATATGATATAAAGGAACAGCAAAAATAGGTAACCATGATGCTTGGCAAAAGAAGAGGGTTAAAGTGAGAATTGAGGAATTAGATGATGGTGTTTGAATATGGTTGAAGAAATAGAAATATTTTAGTTTAAGAGGGATGAACCCTCCAAGTAAGACAGTATTTTTTTCTTTTCTCTTTTTTTATTTTGTTTTTTGATATGAGTAATACAAAAATGTTTGGGATGATCAATATAAAGGAATTGTTTTAGATATTTAAGTGTAATTGATTTTAAGAAAATTCCAACTAAACTAAAAAGAAAAAAAATGTTTTGAATAGAGTTAAAAGATTAGATGATTGGATTTATTAAATAAAACATTTAAAGATTAAACATAGGTTTAATTATGAGTAAAAGGAACAGAAAAAATTGGAAATAAGTGTATAGTAGTTCAAGAGGGATATGTATTTTAAGTAGTATATTATTTTCTTATTTTTCTCTCCCTTTTTTTCTTTTTCTCTCTCTCATCTGTTCTTTTTCTATGTTTTTCTTTTGTGTCTTTTTCTTACTTACTTTTTAAGACATGAAAATAGATTTAAATACTTTAAGGTAATTAACTCTGGGAAAATTTTAACCAGTAAGAATGTTTTGAACATTGTAGGGAAAATAAATTTAAATAAGAATTGTAAACAGGATTCAGGACGAGGCAACCAAGATGATCAGATAGAAAAGAAGCATGATATTGATGTGATTATTATTGGCAGAAATTTTAGAGAAATCTTTATATTTAATTGTTACCTATCAAATTAATAAGAATTGTATTAATTTAAGGTTGCAAAGAGAATATTATTGGAAGAAGAGAAAATCAAGCAAAGCTATTATGAGGACTTTGGAATACAGAAACTGACTGTTAGTGATTACTTTGTAAACATAAACCCAGACAACATGCTGTTTACCAAATATCAAGGTGTTTATGTTAAAAAATCAATAAAATATATTTTTTTTAAAAAGGTAACCAACATATTTCAACTAAGAAAACTTGGCAACTTTCCTTCCAAACACTCATGTCTAGGTATGACATGCCAGTGTGTGTGTGTGTGTGTGTGTGTGTGTGTGTGTGTGTGTGTGTGTGTGTGCCAGGCTTCAGCTGTAAGAAAATAAGGAGCAAGATGTAAAGTGAAGAACTACAATTTTTTCTGATTTGCAAACAAATTGCATATTTTAAGGCTTTTATAATAGCAACCTATCCTGTGATAAATTAAAAGGCTTCAAGGGAACTTCTGCCACTGCCACTTACCTGGAATACTAATAATAGCACTGATGAGTTTACCTAGTTGGGTAATGAAACATCTGCAAGAAAACAAGCAATCTCAGGGAGCACCAAGGACCCCCTCGTTTTAATCCTGAGCTACAAATATTATCCTTTATTGATAATACTAATAATGTTTTCAAATCTGAGTTATGTAATCAAAGCTGCGGCACTCCAGCCATAGAAAGCAAAATAGAATGATTATTAAGTTCTAGATCCCCAAGTCTCTTTTGGAGACATCTGGACAGTTGTCAACAGCATGTTGTGCTTCTGGTTTATTCATTGGAAATGCTTTCTAAGGCAGAAATGTGTCTCCAGCAATCTTTAGATATTTTGTTTATAATAAGTGAAAGAGACATAGAGTGGCTAGATGACCCTCAAAATGTCCTGCTCCTATGCTAAGGATGGCCATCTGCTTTATGAGAACAGTGAATGATCTGTGAGGTATGATCAACTATTTATATTCACAAGAGCAGACAGGACTTCTTGGTAGCATCCATCTAAGGCACGGGTGTCAAACTCGTGAAATCACGTGACATGTTGTGACATATTGTGACTTTTTTCCCATTGCCAGCAATGGGGTGGGTGCGGTTTTGGCATAACGCATCCGGCCCGTGGGCCGGCAGTTTGACACCCCTGACCTAAGGGATATACCATAGTGCATGTCTTCAAATAACTGATGCAGTGAAGTTTGTTTGTTCATATAAGTAGTAAGAAGACATTAAGGGGTGATCTAAATAGTTTATAGTTTTGAGAATGAAAATCTGTATGAATTGCATTCCTTTGTCATTATTCCATAGAGAATATATTTAGCCTAGTTAGTGGTAAATCTTTTCAGGATACACAATGACAAGTACTTACAGTACATACACATTCAGCACTCCCTGAAAGCAATCTGATGTAGCCCTGAAAACACCATTTCAAAATGCTTGGAATGAAGTATTTCTTTCTTTTAACATGTATTCAATACTTTCTCGTGTGTACACAACAATGTACAATCTTAAAAACCAATTGCATAATTTAAATCAATGGAAATTAAATAGCCATCAAGTTTAAGTAATCATTTATACCAAATTGAATGTATATGTATATTTTATGTATATGTATAAGTGCATTTTAGGTTTGGTGACAGAAGGCTTGTAGCTAGTCTGATTTTGAGATGCAGCAAATGAATAAATTTTAAAAATGCAGTTACAGTATATCTGCATCACAAATATATATATATATATATTGTGTTAATGCAATTCCAAATAATTTCACATGTTTCTTATAGAATTATGAGAATTATAATTTGAAAATATGCAGGCTTCTCTATTAAACTTAAATTAAATTTCCCTAATTTATACTATTCTTACAAAACAAAAGGTCTAAACAAGTTGTGAAGAAATTTTATTCTTTTAATGGTGGCCCTAAATTCTACCATACTTTTTTCTGTTGTTTTCTGTTATCTCCTGTTTGATGGTCTACCAGTGGTGTCAAACTGCCGGCCCGTGGGCCAGTTGCATCATACGGAGGCTGCACCCATCCCAGCTCCAGTAATGCAAAAAAAGTCGTGATACATCACAACATATCATGTGACGCGGCGAGTTTGACATCCATGGTCTACCTGATCCAGTTTTTTTAAAGAAGAAAGGAAATCAGCATTGACCCTAAAGACAGTGGCTGGTAAACAGACAGCAGTCTGAGCAGGCAAAATCTCATACATAGAAGTGCTTATAAAAGTTTGATAGATGTAATCCACCTTATAATAATATTCATTCATTGCAAAGTCCTATTCCAACATTTATTTCTGAAGGACTCTTTAAACCGTAGCTGCTTCTAGCTGCTTTGCAGCACTGTATAATCTGTATAATCTGTCAAATTTTATTTTATGTGGTCAGTTCACTTTAGGAAGAAATGGACAAGCTATTAATAAGTGCACTTTTTTTTGTATGGAACAGTGCTAGAGCAGAATAGCCAGTGCTATGCTTTATATGTTGGCAAGCTTTGTATTTTCTGGATATAAAAATGGGGAAGCAATGGGCATTTCTTTAACTTTGTCTATATTAGGCTTATTTAAAACTTCATCTATAGTATAATTGCGATAGTGGCAAATATCTGTAGCTCCAGTGGAGGATGAAGGTGAAGATTTGTTCCCCAAGCTTGTGAGTTGGTTTACAAACATTTCATTACCAGGCTAGGTAACATTTTTCAGTGCAATTTATGGAATGTCAGTGTTGGTGTTTTTCAGTATNCAGTATAGTTATCACCAGTGCTTTTTTTCTAGAAAAAAAAAAAAAAAGGTGCCGGAACTCACACACGTCATACAACCTGCCTTGCCTACCCTACAATGTTCCATCCAAAAAAGGTGCCGTAACTCTGTTCTGGGCATTCTATGAGAAAAAAAGCCCTGGTTATCACGCATTTCCTAGTTCAACACAACAGAAAACTGAAAATCAGTAGTGTACATACCACTACATAAAGTATTACAATCAAAATGAACTTTTACAAATGCTGCTCAGTAACAAAGAAATATAGATCAATGAACTAAAGCATCCAGGATCTTTTTAAATTAACATGTAGCAATTAAACTAATCCAGGCTTTTAGGATTATATTTATGTTTTTTGAAACTCCAAAGAACTCTGATTATTGAGTGATATAGAAATGGTGTAGCAATTGATCAACTGATCAATGTTAGTAAAACTATACATTGGTCATCTAACTGGAGCTGAAAATGTTTGTAAATCAACATCTCTGAAATTGGAAGAGACTAATTTATACTCCAATAGAAGAGAATATCTGTAACTCAAGGTTGAACTGTGGAATCTTAGGCAATCTCTGAGCTGCAAGCAAACAACCAAGCCCAGAGAGTGCCTACGGCTCCATAGGCTAACCTATGCTTGAATTTGATAGTTCTAGTGCTAGTAGTTAAATGGTTCTTAGTGAGATTGGTAATTAGGACAGTTTTCTATGTCAAGGCAGAAGTCTTTGTCACATGCTGTTGTACCAGCTAATTAAAACAAGCTTTGCAAAATCGGAACACTCTTGTAAAACTGATTATAAGAGTAATCTTAAAGTTAATTTGGAATACTTTGGAAATGGAGTGCTCTGATAATTCCAACACCCCACTGGCAACAGATGTTCAGTGCACTTAGTGACTGATAATCAGCTAGAACTGCTAAGGATCCTTGATGCCTCCTGAACTTCCCTCTGCTACCGTAGGCTCCTGTTGAAGTCTATGGAAATATCAGGCAAACCATTGCAGAGTCTAGAGCACAACTTGTGATGGGAAAGAGCCACACATTGATCAATATAATTGTGAGCCACAAAGGAATACTTGCATGCTGATTAGCTGTTCAGCAGCTAGAAGGACATCAGGAATGCTGGAACTGGTATTGATTAGTTTTGAAGATGCTCCACTATGTGTCTCTCAGAGCAGTAGCAGATCCTTCTTGGCAGAGACAACATTTGGTGGCAATCAACTTATTGATGGGTTGTTGTTTTTTTTACAATGCTGGTGGACCACATATGGCCTGCAGGCCTCGCCTAACGAATGAGAGCACCAGACTTCAGTTTTATCCTTCCAGCCCAAAGCCTTGTCTCTAAACTTGGAAACGAAAACAAAAAAAAATGGCTAACCTGTTGTTTTGGCCTATATGAGGTTTGGGGAGTTGTGCCCTAAATGTGATAAATCAGATTATTAAAAAAATCAGGATTTTAAGTCTTGCAATACTGTAACTCTAACTAGCTAAGAGGGATTCTTAGTTTACTATCAACTAGCACATGTTATAATGGACATTTATGCTTACTATTTATTCATTATTGGTACCATTAATGCTGTTTTGTTTTTGCACACACTGAGGAGAAAATAGTACCATAAAACAATTCTGCATAACAATTAGAACTCCCTCCCCCAAATACATTTGCAAATATTCTCCAAACCACTTTAATAAGACAATTCAAGAAATTAGTATGTTCCATAGTAATTAAGATACTTATCCATTTTCTTTACTTTTATTTTCATTGCAGGTGATTTAATTCAGCAAGAAGTAGAATCTTGAGGGTTCAGAGAGAAAGAATCCATTCCATTACTCCTTTCTGGCTTTTTTTAAAACATAAATATAGTACATAGTACTGGACATCTATGACCAGAGAAACTACTTATGATATGAATCCCTTTGGTATCAGCTTTCATATTGCATTAGGTATCACAGTTATTGCACATTGGTGTAGTGGTTAAGGTGCTAGCCTAGAAACCAGGAGACTGTGACTTCTAGTCCTGCTTTAGGCATGAAAACCGACTGGGTGTCTTTGGGCAGTCATTCTCTCTCAGCCCAATCTACCTAATAGGGTTGTTGTTGTGGGGAAAATAGGAGGAGGAAGGAGTATTATATATATTCACCACCTTGAGCTACTTATAAATAATAAAAGTAAGATAAAAATCAAATAAATCATCAAACATGTCATATAATAGATATGCAAAAGGCCTGTAAAGGCTACAGACAGGCTATAATTATTAAAATGAACTTGACATAATACTAAAATCTTATAGGTTTAAACATTCAGGCAATTCCATTAACCCAGTTTCGTAGTACTTCTTATTGTAAGCTATGAGTTACAATTCTGGAAATGTCTCAAATGAAGAGATCACATCAATAATGGCATGAAAAAATAAATCAGTTCATTATTAATATTATTAACGTTCATTCTTAGGGGACAGCTGCCCCTTGAAGGTAGAACAAAGCTATATCCAGGTAAGAGGAAACAGATGCACAATTTGGAGTGTGAGCCACTTTCCTCACTTCAGAATTTTTCAAGAATTTTAGCTTCACTCCCTTTCACTCAAGATCAAGATGGTTGCTTTCCCTGCTGCTGTTAAGGAAAACAAGCAGGAATGAAGAGGAGAAGGAAGGAAAGATTGAGCTGCTGTAGATGAGAAAATGCTGCTTGAATTACATATTGCAGTTTGACCAGCCTGTCAAGTTCTGAACAGCAAAAGAATGGGATTGATCAAGTGGCTAAAACGTGAGACAGTTACTTATAACTAATTCAGAACCTTATCAGATAATGAATATTAAATTCAAGGGCTACATGGGCAATTTCACATTCGGGGGAGATAACGTAGATTTATGCTTGCACACAACAATGGCTTTTGAATATTCATAGACTTACACCTGGACATTATCTGACAGTCATGCATATTCATGACTGCAGCATCTAGAGAGAAAAAAAACCCAAAGGCATAAGAAATGCAGGACTCCCAAAACTGTAGACATCGAGATATGCTATTCCTTAAAAAAAAATGTTTGATTTCTGTCAGCAAACCCAAAGAGCCTGCTGGTCTAAGGATTCTGAAAGACAGTGGAGCACCAGGATGAGTCCTGCAGCCTACTGGAATGGGGTGGAGCAGTATCTTTTGGTTTAAAACCATGGTCAAGCAGATCCAGTACAAGCCAGGAATGAGGAAGAAGTCTCCAAAGGAACATAACATAGAGAAACAGCACAACCAAGCTTGAGGCAGTGGGGTGGAGCCAGATTTCTTCTCTGAGACTAGTGCTTAAAACTTGATATCCATATTATGAGCGTCTTTCTTGATACCAGGAGCCAAAGTTTCCTGTAACTACATGGTCTTGGTTTACTTACAGAATAGTAACATGGTGAAGAGCCAATTTGATGTAGTAGTTAAAGGCATCAGGCTAGAAACCAGGACTGTAAGTTCTAGTTCCCCCTAGACACAAAGTCAGCTGGGTGACCTTGGACCAGTCATTCCCTCCCAACCTTAGGAAGAAAACAATGGCAAACCACCTCTGAAAAATGTGACCAAACAAATAGGAGTCAAGACTGGCTCAAAGGCACAACAGGTAGGGAGTTCATGTACCTCTAAGGAAGAGAGGATTGTATAAAGAGGGTGCTACCTCATAACCTCAAGAACTTCATAAAGGCTTTCAACAAGTCACAAGGTTGGGGTGGGAGGTAGGAGGAAATAATTTTTAACAATATATACCAACAGCAAACCCAGACCAACCAAATGACCTCTGTGACCAATCTTGTGATCTGTCCCTGCAAATCACTTTGTTCTGGACCATAATTTATTAAGGCTATAATTTATTAAGGCTAGTTATCATACTTTGTTCAAAAGAATCCAGTGGCATGGCAGCTTACCATTTTTAGGAATCATCTATTGTTGTGTGTGTCAAAAACAAATCGCTGAAGATGTGTCAATTTATATTCACTCGTGCTTTGTTACACTCTATCCTGCTTGCGTGACTTTGAACCAAAAAGACTGGAGAGGTAAAAAAGCAGAATAAAAAAGGGAGAGAGGGAGAGAGAGGGAAGAGGGGAAGGTATATGTAATGCAGCTTAAGGTTATGCGGAAAAGTGAGTATTCTGAACCATCCGATAGCTATTTCTGGGGGGCTTCAGTTAAACCATTTGATTTAAATTCATTCCGGCAACTGAAAAATGATATGACCATGTTGAAATACCAGTGAGCCAAAGGGTGTCACCTTTTGCTGTCTCTCCAAATTATATCTGGTTAGCAGACAGGTTTCTTTTAAGACACCTGAACTATAAAAGGAAAAGGAAAATCACGTTTCTCTTTTGTCTAAATTAGACAAAGAGACAATATGTAACTGCCTTTCATTTATCTGCCATAGATTTTGTAACTGTTGGGTAGTAGCTGCATCAAGATTATTTGAAATGTAGGAGATTAACCCTTTCTGTGGAACCGAAGCTGTAATCTTCTGAAGAAATGCTATTATTTTACAGTTTGCTTGCTTATTCAGTGTGTATAGTAATGCCAATCCTGAACCCTGGGAATGTGCTTGCATCTTAAAAACCTCCTGAAAAGCCAGCAGGATGGGCTTTCTCTCTTCTGGTGAATGATTCAAAACAGAATTTCAAGTTCCAAATCAACTTTGTAGCCAAATTCCATATCAATTACTAATATGGAAGTCGGCAGTGGCCCTATTGCCCCTGATATCTCTGAGGCTTCCAGTCTCTTCTTCTGAGACTGTTTGTGATTCAGGCTTTGTCTCAAACAGAAGCAAAGCAAAATTGGGTAGGGGGCCTGCTGGGGAAACCAGGATTGCTTCAGCCAACAAAGCTTGGCTATCTGCCACAAACGTAATGCTCATGTACCAATAAACTTGTTGCAATGTGAGAGATGTTTTTCAACATGAAATTCAAATCAGTCCCTGCACTTCTCTGCTAGGCTGTCACTGGTTGGAACTTTCCAGCGAAATGATAGGATTAATCCATCCTTGAATTTTTAATAACCAAATAAGAGCTAATTTCTAGAATGACACATCTTTTATCTGGTTACACCTGGAAATCTATCTGTTACTTTCAAATAATAACAAATATGTTGCCTGGGATTATTTTTCAGGAAAAAAAAGGCAGTCAAATTGCAACATGGTAACAGTAGTTTGGGATAGAAGCACTCTCTAAAAAAAGCTGAAATATTCTGGGTATAATATAATTTCAGGCTTATATATAATTATTATATATACACCAGCTTATAAGTATTGCATATAAGTTGATTCCTTTCATATGCCCAGTGTAAAATCTTTTTTCCATGTTATTGTTGTAGCCTTTTGTTTTTAAATCTACTTTCAAATCAGTCTTGATCTTATCAAGTGAAACTTGTTGTTCTTCTGTGATCATCAGCTCTGCTTTCTATGGCACCGTCTTCAGCTTGCCATTTCTTCCTCAGAAGTCTGGCTTCCATCAGCCCAAAGTGCACTTGGATACAAAATCATGGCATAATCTCTGTGTACATCACTCATATAGAATCCCAGTGGTGGGATTCAGCCGGTTCACACTGGTTTAGTAGAACCGGTAGCTAAATTTTGCTCCATTCAGAGAACTGACTGGCTTCTAGAAGTCCAGTCTAGGCCTCGGAGGTCTGGAGGAGGCCTCCTAGGCCTAAAACAGCCTGCCAAAAGTGCATAGGTGCTACTTCCAGAAGTCCATTCTAGGCTTCAGAGGCCTGGAGGAGGCCTCCCAGGCCTAGAATGGCCCACTGGAAGTGCATGGATGCCATTTCCGGAAATCCATTCTAGGCCTCAAAGGCCCAGGCCTGCATCGAATAAGAGAACTGGTTGTTCAGGTATTTGAATTCCACCATTACCTAAAGGTAAATGTAAAGGTAAAGGTTTCCCCTTCCAGTCATGTCTAACTCTAGGTTGCAGTGCTTATCTCCATTTCTTGGCTGAGGAAGCCAGTGTTGCCCAAAGACATTTTCCATGGTCATGTGGCCAGCATGGCGGTACACCAAAAGCAAAGAGAATGCTGTTACCTTCCCACCAAAGTGGTACCTATTAATCTACTTGCATTTGCATGCTTTTGAACTGCTAGGAAAGCAGGAGCTGGGGCAAGGAAAGGGAACTCACCCCGTTGCATGGTGCTCTGGTCTCAAACCAGGCTGTTAGCTTTCCAGCTGACAAGCTCAGCATCTTTAACTGCTGAGCCATCGCGCCCCTTTGCAGATTGCCTACACATCACTAAACAAGGATGTGCATAATATAGGCAGTCCTCAGTTAAAAATCATAACTGGGACTGGAATTTTCATTGCTAAGTGACATGTGTTATGTCCTGGGCCTGCTGAGTGACTCAGCAGGCACAGGAAGCTGCAGAGAGGCCCGGGCAGACCACGTGGATGCCCGGGACCAGACAGGCTGTCTCCAGCCTATTGCGCATGCACCAGGTGGGAAAATCCATTGCATCGATTGGCTGACACTGTCCCTGCAAAGGGGTATAAGAGGAATCCGCGCCATTTTGTATTGGTTCTGTTGTGATCTAAATAAAGAGAAGACTGTTGTTACTCCTGCCTCGTCTCAATGCCTTTACATCGAAAACAGAACAACATGATCATAAAGTGTGATGTCACATGACTGTGCCACTTTGTGATAGAAATTCCAGCCCTTCCAATTGCCATTGTTAAGCAAATCCTGCTCTGTAATTAAAGACAACATCACATATTCAACTATGTGTGACTTCCTGCCAGCTTCCCCATTGACTTTGCTTCTGGGAAGCCGGCAAAGGTCACAATGGCAATCACATGACTGCAGGACACTGCAACCTCAAGACTGCAAGCTGGTCACCAAGCAACTGAATCATGATCACATGACCATGGGGATGCTGCAACAGTTGGAATTTTAAGAACTGGTCATAAGTACAACTTGTTCAGCACCACTATAATTTCTAATGGTCGCTGAATAAGTAGTTGCTGCCTGTTACTTATATAATACACATGCACATATATATAGCCTTGCTAGATTATACCAGTAAGGCAACATAAATGAAAAACCGGGATTTAGCATTACCAAATTGTATTATTAAACATCAGTAGACTCCTTTATGGCTCTGGAGGTATGTTGCGTCAAAGTAGATGGCTCTGTAAAAAATCCTCAAGGACAGAAATAGAAAAAAGCAACGTTGCAGCTATACATTATTCCAATTAGTTAAATATGGTTCAGATAAAAATATTTTAGTGGGTTTTTTTCCTCTCTTTCTCGCTCTCTAACACACTAATAGAATTGGCAGATATAAGGCAGAATAGGACTCCTGTTGAGGAATAAGTCTAATTATTGAGTGCCTACATAGTATCCTGTGGCAGGTAGTCGATTGTGTCATGAGAAATATTCACCAGGGCACCATACATTTAACTCATAGTTCCTTTAGCAGAATAAATGTCTGCCATAATAAACTTGGAGTGGGCATTTTTGTTGTTCCTAAGCCAGGAATTATTATAGTTATTTATTTTAAAAATAACAAAACCATATCTTCCTATAATTTTTCTTTGTGCATGGTGGAGGGTGTGTACCTTCTTCACTGCAGTTGTCTGATAAATGTTGAGCTTAGTGAGTTGTTTTGAATTTAACTCTGCAAATGAAACAGGACTGCTAGCATTCCATTGTCACAAATACTGACATTAAGAATGCAAAGCACAGACTGTGAAATTCAAAAATGCCCTTGTCATAAAACCTTCCTGCTACTTCAGTTGCCACTGTAAATTTCCTTCCTTCCTTCCTTCCTTCCTTCCTTCCTTCCTCCCTCCCTCCCTCCCTCCCTCCCTCCCTCCCTTCCTTTTCCTTTCTTTCTTGTTAAAGCTATATGTCTCTCCTTGAAGGAAGACAAGGTACTGTAGGTAGTACCCACCCCAAGGGATAGTTCCTTCCTTCCTTTCCTTCCTTCCTCCTTGATTTCCAGGAGGTTTTCTGGTTAACATATGATATCATATCCTCATTTAGCAGCTTCCGCATTTAGTAACTGTTCACAGTTACAACAATGATGGAAAAGTAACTTTACAACCAGTTCTCAAATTTATGACCTTCATAAATTGTAAAGCAAAGGAAATCCACAATAAGATCAAAAGCACAGTTGTGGTTTCACTTAGCAATGACTTTGCTTAATGACTAAGTTCTGGTTCCAATTGTGGTTGCTAAACAATGACTACTTATATTTAGATTAATTTCTAAATACTATCTAAAAAACAACAACAGTCAGTCATGGAAAAGAAAGGAATATTCTTTAATAGTAATGAACCAAGAGAGTCTCTTGACATTGCAAATACAGACATGCACCTATATTGCCCTTGTTTGCAAATATTTGATTTCTGTTGAATAGAGGATAGATTTCTCAAAAGTGCTTATGAGAGATAAACTAACATCAAAGGATAAAATATCCTGTATGACTTGAACTTTGAACTAGGTTCAAATCCATCACTGAGTTTGGTCATAATCTCTGATATGATAAAATGAAAGAAAAATCATACGTTAAATAAACAAGGAGGGAACCATTCTTAGGAGAACCTAAACTCAATGAAAACAAGCTCCTTTCTTAGAAGTTTGGGCAACAGGTAAAAGTACATTCCTGCCACTCTCATTACTCTAGCACTGATGATGTTACCTAGTTTGGGTAATGAAATGTCTGCAAGAAAACAAACAAACTCAGAGAGCACAAAGGACCCCTCATTTCAACCCTAAGCTACAAATATTCTCCTTTATTGGTACTCTAATTACAAAGTTAAACATGTATGCCACCCCAGCCTTCTCAGGAAAACAACAAAATGCTTATCTGGTTTTTAAAGTACTGCTTGGCAGCATCAGTATTTTTATATCATCCATATTCTTATTTCTAGGAAGAAATACCGTGTTTTCCCAAAAGTAAGGCCTACCCTGAAAACAAGCCCTTGCTTGATTTGGGGGGGAAATATAAGCCCTACCACAAAAATAAGCCCTGGTTTTGGGGTGAGGCACACACTTAAAAATCAAGCTAGGGCAGGGGTAGGGGTGTGGAGCTGTCCCACACGCCCTGCACCTTGCAGCCAGGCCTCTCCTTGCCAGCCCACTTCTTCTGAGGCGTCTTCTGCAGCCAGGCCTGCATTTCTCAGTCACAAGCCTTTCCAGAAGGCCTCTGCAGCCAAGAACTGAGCTATGGATTCAATCCATAGCTTGGTTCTGCAAGACCTCTGCAGCCGAGAATTGAGCTATGGATTGAATCCATAGCTCGGTACTCGGCTGCATAGGCCTTCTGGAAAGGCCTGGCTGCAAAATGCAAGCTGGAATGCATCTGCAGAATAAAGTTGCTTCTTTGGCCCCAGAAGAAGTGGACCTGCTAGGCGAGGCTGTCAGTGCTGGACGTGAGTAAGACATCCCCCGAAAATAAGACCCAGTGCCCCTTTTGGAGGCAAAAAAAAAAAAAAAAGACCTGGTTTTATTTTCTGGAATCAACTTATTTTTTGTAAACTGAACCAAGAACTCTTTTTTATTCCAAACAGGGTATGTACTACTTGGCTTAGAAATCTGATCTCTTTTCAAGCTAGACATACACTCTAATGAAAAGGAGATCCAGGAGGAGCCGTGATCTTTGTAACTCCACTGACAGGGAATCATTGGAATACATCCTTCATTTATCATGGCACTATCTTTAGAAACCTAAATTATTTCTGAATAACCTTTTCCCCACAATAACTTCCCTGAGTTGGCCTGAGACAGAGTGCTTGGCCCAATGTCAGCCAGCTGGTTTTCATGCCTAAAGTGGGACTAGAAATAGAAGGCCAGCACCTTAAATCGTTCCATCAAATTGGCTCTCTTCATGCTGTTTTCTTTCTTCAGGTCTCTCAGATGATATTAGACAAAGAATCCCTAAGATCACCCCCACCACACAGACAGGCAAGACAGCAGAATATAAACTGACAGCAAACAGCACTCCTTACTAGCACTGATGATGTTACCTAGTTAGGGTAATGAAACATCTGCAAGAAAACAAGGAAGCTCACAGAGTACCAGGACCCCTTATATTAGACAAACTTCTTAACAAACTTTTTTTTTTGGTGCCTCAAGGTTCTTGACTCCTAGCAACTGCCAACTCTTTTTTTTATTCATGTGACAATCACAGGCTCAGAGAATCACAGGGTGCCAAAGGGCTCACTCCAAGAACCAAAATTAAAAACCAGGTGACCGACTGTCTAGTGTCCATTTAAACATATTTTGAAAAAGAAAACACCGTTCTTCTGAAGCAGGATTGATGATGATGTTATCCTTTCAGTTGAGTCCAACTCTTGGAGATTTTATGGGCCAGGTCTCTTCACATCTTCCAGTCTTACACTAGTTTGTTGAGTTTTTCTATGCTCTAACCAGTGGTGGGATTCAGCCAGCTTGCACCAGTTCGGCAGAACCGGTAGCTAATTTTTTGTTGCCCAGGCCCAGAATGGACTTCCAGAAGCGGCATCCACACAGAGAACAGGTTGTTCACATATTTGAATCCCACCACTGGCTCTAATTGTTTTCAGCTTTGGTGGTGTCCAGCCACCCTGTTCTTCGACAGCCTAGTTTCCTTTTACCCCTAACTCTTCTAAACATAATTGCCTTCTCCAGTGAATTCCCATGCACATGACATGGCCAAAGTAAGATGCAGTTTTGTGATTTTGCTGCAGCAGGATTAGGGTTTCTAAAATCCTGAGTGGGGAGGTTAGCTTTGTAGATTGTTGTTTATCCACAGAAACCATCATGGAAATAGAACATCCTTGCAACAGAATAGAGACTGAGCTATATAATGCTTTCCAGGAAAGACAAGCACTGAATAGTATATCTGAAAGCTTTCATTTTAGAAAAGAAACATATTGTGTTATTTCTGCCTATGTTCTTATTGCTAATAGCCCCGTAAAATGCAATTAAAGGAAAAATTAATATAAATATTATGAAAAAGGATATATCTTATTTACCTGCTACATTGGCAGTGGCATGGTTATTAAAATCCTGCCCAAGTAATCTTAATAAAAGTGCAAATATTTCTTCTTAATTATGTAATCGATTAAAATACCATCGATAATAAGCTGGATGGCTTCTTACACAACGAGCAGCCATTGAGTGTTGACAAACTAATGAGTTCCATTTATATCTCTATGCAAAAATGTTTAATGATGAATTTGTAGAAAAAAAGGCAAGCCTTCTGTTTTATAGAAAGGCATGCTGTGTTGCAATGAACTGGTATTTATTAAATATACTTGTTTTACAACATAATCTTTAATGTACCAGATAGAAGAAATTGTAGAATGCAACCACAATGCACATGAATTCTAATTAATTGCTTGTTTCCCTCCCACTTCAGGCAGGAAGACTAACACAGCACTATTTCACAATTAAAAAGGAGATTAAAAATAATGGAAGGGAATTAATAATTCTTCCATGGACAATTCTCATGTAGAAAACAGGACTCAATAAAGCAATAAAAGGAGAAGTTCATTAATAATACAGCTGTTACACTGAACCGGAAGATATTAAAAGTACAAAAAGAAGCCAGAAGCCTTGAAAAGTAGAGCTGCACCAATATTCTAATGTTGGCAATTTTAATATTCTACTTCCCTTCCCTTGTTTGGAGAAAGGCACTGCCGTAACGGTAACAGTGACAATAAACATTAGGAATGGTGTAGTTCTCCATACAAATGAAGAACAGCACAAGCTAAAGAACTGGCAGTGTGATTTCACATTGTTGTGTATATAATAATAACAAATAATAATAGTGTAGTCTAACTTTTTCAATGATAAATAATAAGGCATTGACAAACTCACCATCAGTCAATTGCAAAAGGCAGCTTTACTCAGAACAGTTTACATCCTTATAAGAAAGTGTAATATTAATAGTAATAGAGTGCAATCTTAGAACATTTGGAGCACCACCTGAGCACCATTAGCATCAACAAAATTCACCATCAATCAATTACAAAAGACAGCTTTACTTGGAACAGTAAAATCATCCTGCAATGATACTTTTAATATTACAGAACATCTGCCTATCCCAGGTCCTTGGGAAGAACTCAATAAGTGGACAAAAATGCCAAATCCAGTCTAAATATCTGTCTGACTATGCAACCAATCTTCATAATAAATAACTGGTGTAGCCTAACTTTCTTAATTCTGGTGTCTTCCAAATACCTTAGCCCTATGATTCTGTGATTCTATGTTTGGACTACATCGCTCAGAATTACTAATCATCATGGCCAATTTCAAATATGGTAGCTTGAAATTCTGGTAATAGGAATCCTGACACACCTGGAATGATGAGGTTTAGGAATTCAGCTTGCACTTTACCTAATAATTGTTTATTAATCCTGCCTGCCTTGGGACATCTGGCTAAACATCATCGTGTTAAAAGTGCAGTGTAACTAATAGCTAAAAACCAGCATTTATTAATTTCTATCCAAAGCAATGCAAATATTTTTTGCAATACCCAGGTAATCACATCATTATCAATGCAAGATAGGACAGACATATCATGTTCCATTTTTAATTATATTACCCTGACTGGCATACTTCGGTGTTTATTTACTTTACTGATAAAACTTAATTTTACCTAATTGGCATAGCATCTTAATTTTAAATACAGGAATTGATTTGAGGATTAAATGGAATATGATAACAGCATAATTAAAAAGAAGTAGCTGGAGTCCTCATCCAGCTAAGTGGATTTCATGATTGTGGCTGATTGCACCAGTCAGGATATAAAGCATATGGATTTGCATGTTTGCAATTGGGTTGTTCCCTTCATTTTAGAATAAATATGCCTTGGAGTGCCTTAACCTTCCACCTATGCATGCAGGGTGCAACATCTTTTTTCTTACAGTTCTCCACCTGCTTTTCACAAAGTGGCCCCATTACACAGGCAATTCAAAATCTGAAATGGAAATGTAGACAAGATCACAGGAAAATTATCTCACAATGTCTTTTCAGATCCAATTAGCTGCCCATTTCTTCAGTTCCATAGCATACCAATGGGCCCGGAGGCCCAAATATCACCTTCCCTTTGTCAGCACAAATTCCTGGCCACCCAGGAATCTTTGACTAATCTGCCAAGCAAATCCTGAAGACCTATTCTGAATCTTATTGTAGGACAGGAGTTCCCAATTTCCCTTAAACCAAGGACCATTCTTGAAATATTCTGGCATATTGAGTAGTACTTTCCAACAATGAATAGGGCTGGGATCTTTTTTTAAGGGATCTTCTTCCCCCAACCCACCAAAAACCCTTCCTCTAGTCTAAACACAAAAAAAGGCTGAACATTTGGATCTTGAGGAAACTGGGGAATGCAGAACAGATGCGAATGGGCTGCCTGTGACTTCTGAGCTGCATTTTTTTATACCCCCACAGTCAACTCATCAGCTAGTGTTACTGGGCTTCATTATTGTTCCATATCAATTGATCAACTATTTTAGAATATTCCCATCATATTTCTAAAATAGCCATTATAACAGCATCTTGTAAAAAATATTTGTCTGTCGCTACTGTGGAATCCTGTGAATCCATGGAACATGTAGAACTGATCATACTGTGCATATAAAGACATAACAGGGTAGATGAAACCAGAAATGAGTTCCTTAATGATACAAAAAGACTTTTAACAGCGTGGAGCATAGCACTGAGCCCATATCATTTATGTTCTATCACATACAGCAATACGCCCTAGGACAACACAGAGAGCCTGGTCTAAAAGCATTGATCTTTAAAATTGCTTTCCCATCATCAGCAGTCCTCAGAAATGTTAGACTACATCCAAATGATCCTCAAACTTCCTAGCCAAAAAGAATGGGTGCTATTGTAATTCATTGCCCCACAGTGTGGGGTTCTTCTGTTTCAGTTCATCCTGTTGTCATCACAAGTTGGCTCAAGGAGGAAACTGGCTTGAGTTGTGACCCAGCTTTTAAAATCCTGTCCATTAGGGATGCTCAACCGAGCAAGTATCACAAGCTGAGAGAGTTGAGTTTGTTTAGTAAAATGACTAGAAAGAAATAGCTTCAAATGTATTATAACAATATCAGAGTATTACACAGGATCTGTGCAAAATAATTCCCCCTTTTTGCAAAAGGTTTTTTTTTTGTGTGTGTTTGTTTTCCTCACCTGCCAACCAAGTTAAGGACTATCTTCTCCTATTCCAAATTGCACAAAAATGTGGAAATGATAAAATCTATGCCTGCGCATGCATTTCTCTGTCATGCAATGTACAATGCTACTATACACTAAGCATCATACCTGAAGTCACATTTGGAGATGAGAACTGAGTGTTAAGAAGGATTTAGTAACTCAGATGGCCAAAACAAATTATATCGGGAGTAGATAGAATACAGTACTTCCTTATAGATTAAAGGACTTTTAACATAGTGAAGCAATGGGGAATCAATAGATCTTATTTATGGTGTATTCTTCAATGGTATATTCCCTTCATGTCTTATACCTGGTAAAGTGTTTGTGTGAGAGAGAGTTTTGTATTTGTTTGTGTACATGTTTTGACTATTATTGATTTTGCATTACTATGAATTTTATCTGGCTTACTTGATTTGGACCATATTGGTTAGATTGGCCTAGCTTAGATCAGGCTTCTCCCAGTTTCTAAGCAGAGTTGAATCTTTGAGATCACCAACAATGGTGAAGAACTCTCATTCCTTCAATGCATAGATTTTCTGCTTTTGATCATGACATAGAAAGACAGCAGACATTATTAAGTTTTATATAAATTACAAAAGAAATAATCCAAAGGAGCCCCCAAGACACCCCGTGTTTCCAGGTTGAGAGAAACCAATAATTTCACCAGTTAAATTAAGAAGTGTTATCTTTTTAACACCAAAGCCTGCCTGGGAAGCCATTACATCTTATCCCAAAGAAAGTAGACATCAGATAAACAAACAATCCAGTGATTCTGCACAATTGGTTTTAGGCTGAAAATGAGTAGCTTAGAGCAGCAGTTATCAAAGTATGCCCTGGGGGCCCCAGGGCCTCCCTGAGACCATTTCAGGAGGTCTGCAAAGTCAAATAAATATGTTAACATTTCTCAATTTTAATTTCTGAAACAGTAAATATTGATATATAGCACCCACATAAACTAAGTATCTTTGGAATCCTCAGTCATTTTTATGAATGTAAAGAAATCCTCAAAATGTTTGAGAATCAGTGTCTTAGAAAACTTTTCCCATGACAGGTTTATACTCCCAATAACTGGAAATTTATTCCTCCACTTTTTAAAATCCACTCCACTGCATTGTTAAAAAAACTAGTTCATTACTAAAACCATATAAACAGCCAAACAATACTCAGTTAAGAGGAAGGAAGGCAAAAAAATGAACCTAGTTAACAATCTCATTAAATACAATGACTCCATCATGGCATTTGTGTGCTGGAAGATATTTTATGGACCAGAATTTATTTATTTATTTATTTGCTTTTTTGTTTTTTCTTATTTTGGAGAATGGGGGGACGGTATTATCTCCAGAGATTTAACTTGTTGTATTACTTCTGTCAGTAGTTTCGTGGTTATCTTCATATCCCACATAAGCCAAATATCTTTGGGTCACAAACAAGTGGGGATTGACTTACTCTACAAAGCACCTGAGGGCAGGACAAGCAGGGTAGAAAATAGTTAAAGAAAGATCCAACCTAGACAGTGAGAACAATTACTCAGTAGAATAGATTGCCTCCCAGAGTTGTGAATGCTCAATCACTGGAGATTTTCAAAAATAGATTGAACAACCATTTGACCAAGATGGTATAAGGTCATCTGCCTTGAGCAGGCAGTTATACTAGAAGTCCTGCAAGGTCCCTTCCAGCCGTATGATTCTATGTTATTTATTCAAAATATAACTATCCATTTTAGCCTACAGCTTGATCCAGGGCACTAACATCGTTGATTTCTCTGCTATAGCATTCCTTTTAGCATTGAATATGAAGTGGAAAACTGAACTGCAAACAAAAACAAAAGCTGCTGAAAGGGGTGTGCTTGGCTCTAATAAGGAAAAGAGAGGCCTGATTCTTGAACCTTTAGATAAATCCAAACTGAAAGCCATGTATTAAACTCTGAACCTGACCGTTCCTCACTCTAAATAGACTCTAGGCAGAATATTTCATCTGCAAAGATATTGATGCACTTTATTAAATAATGGGTATCATTCCTGCCTACTTGTTTACATATTAAAAGGCATAATTATATATATTATTATTATTTATTTGTTAAATTTATTTCATGCCTATTTTGCCATGGGGCTACTCTAGGCGGCTTACAATAATAAAAAGGAAGAAACGGAAACAGAACAGAAGTAAAATAATAGAACAATAACATAAACAATGACAAACAAACACAACGAGAATAACACATCAATATAATAACCCAAAAGATGGATAGGTAGAGAGCAGAGAACAAGCAGGGGAAGCAAGGGTTGTATAAGTATAAATATAAAATATATTCCTAGTTGGCTGCCCTCTTGGGATACATTTCCATATTTATATAAAAAGCCAATTTTCTACTTCATACACTCATTCACAATTGGAGAGCAGGATAGAATCAGTGATATCCTGAAATGGATTTCAGGAAGTGATATAATATTCTTTCCCATTGCCCAGTTCTATTTTATTGCCTACCACAATGCTTATTAAATACCACAAATACTTTATGTAATAGTTGCAGTTTTCAGAGGTTTCCTAATTTCAAGTTCAAAGTTCTTCAGAATAATTTGGGTACAGCTGCACAAAGATTATAGAAAGTGAACAGAATGTAGTTGTGAATGTTTTGGACTAGAACTGGAGAAATCTAGTTTCAGGTTCAATGACAGAAATTCACTACCTGACTCAGTGAGAAGAAAATGCATCATTGGTTGGCCATGCAGAAGAGACTGCGTTTAGCTTTTTTTAAATTCCTGAAGAGAAAAATAAATGAAGCATCCCATCAACATCCCAATTAACTTGCATTCTTCCCACTAACCCATTTAGATTCCATTTAGAAGGAAAATGTTTCCTAGTGCACAGCAGGATTGACCATAATCCAAATTTTTTTCAGTCAGATTCCAGCAAAATTGACAGTTCTGAAACACATAACACAAACCAAGAGACCCTTGGGGCAAAAAGCTCAGCGTACATACACTTCTCCAGTTACATTTCCAGTCTTTTTGCAAAAAAAATAAAATAAGCCCATGCTCTGAATTCAGAAGAGTGTTTATAATGGAAAGAATTCCAGTCTAGAGATGCTACGGCACCTCATTCTGGTGACAGAGAGAATAATGTGAACTGATAATAATACAGCCCATATTTGTCCCTGTGCAACATTAACTTAAGCAATGAAAACAAACAACTGAGCATGATTATTCTTTAGAGCTAGTTGCACTGATTTTTACGAGCCATGCCAGGGGGATGGTACCCTGCCATAACATCGTTTTTATTCCTCCATTTTGCTCAGAGGCATAGCATTTTTATCTGACATACACATCAGGGGCATATAAGAAGCTACTGATCCCACCAGGAGTTCTCTGTACCATTCATATATTATGTATTTCAATGTTACTACAAGGCCACAACAAAGACTGTGTAAATAACTTGTCTCAAGTATGCACGCCTACAAATTCCAGCAAAAGCAGCTACTTAAATTAGTATCAGAGTAATTTACATTAGACCTCGCAGATGTGTGTGTCAAATGTTGAGCATTAGGAATGCTTCATCTTTTAAAAGCAACACTA
This sequence comes from Protobothrops mucrosquamatus, assembly GCF_001527695.2. NCBI lineage: Eukaryota > Metazoa > Chordata > Lepidosauria > Squamata > Viperidae > Protobothrops > Protobothrops mucrosquamatus. The sequence continues at coordinate 228,298 of NW_015386794.1, forward strand.
ACTACAAAACATCTCCAGTTTTAGCTTTAATTTGTAAGATCTTTTGGAATTGACATCACTGCTTATTTTCTATTATGCCCAAATGTTGCAATTCTAACTGTGTCACACTGAAAGATAAGTTGTATCCCTCTGTCCCTGATTCATACATATATTTGGAATCAGAATGTTGCAGGTCAATGGAATACTTCAGTAAATTTTCACTAGTGGCAGCACACTGGGTGGAGAAAGTTGGTAGTTAAATTATTAGGCTGGACAAAGGAAAACCCAAGTTTTATCTATCTGAAGCCATGGAAAGTCACCGGATGACACTGGACCAGTTACTGTCTCAGCCCAACCTGTCTCTTTACAGTAGCTGTGGACTAACAATGAAAAGACAGGCAGACAGACATGACTACACACACCATGTAAGCTCTCTTGAGCTTCTACAAAAAAAGCAGGATGTAAATCTAATACAGAAATAGCTATTCCACTAGAAGAGAACATATGTAGGCCAGGGTTGAACTGTGGAACCCTAGGTGCTCTTTGAAATTGGTTGTTTGCTTGCACACCTTTCTTACCCAGCTAGATAACAAAATCAGTGTTTGATAGAGTGGGGTTTGCTCTGCTCTTTCAGGTTTGGTGGAGATATGGTTTCCTCTTTGATGATTCCTTGATTATTGATTATTGTTTCTACTGCCTGGTTGTTTGTTATTAATCCCTGCTTATCTGTGTCTTGGCTGCTGGAGAGGATATGTTCTGATCTTTTTGTTTCCTTCTTAGCTTTTTTTATAGTCTCTTGAATGTTGTGTAAATATAATTTATCTCTACATGTCTGTTGAAGACTGATTTGTCTGAGTAGCAAGCTTCCAGGAATTCCCTAGCATTTTTTGGGATTCCCAAGCTAGGAATCCAGGATTCCTAAGCTAAATTCCCAAACTTCCAGGCATTTCCCCATAAATCCAAGAGAAAAAAAACTAAACTACACTACACTACACTGCACTACAATAGCAGAGCAAGCTATTCTATATAAACACATACTCATCAGCACTGAAGATGTTACTTATTTGGGTAATGAGATGTCTACAAGCAAACAGCCAAGCTCAGAGAACACCAAGGACTCCACACCTAATTAATGAACAGTATTCTGAGCCGTATAGCTCTATGTAACCTCGTATAGCTCTATGTAACCCTAACTAGAGAGCACATGTCAGTATGTTAGTAATAGGTCAGTGGGAGGAGTTTCTAAAGGGCATTGGGAGACTTCCTGGACACAAGCCAGTTTGGAATGTCTTTGTCTGAACGAAGCATGGGCCATCAGATGTGACCGGATGAGCCTGTGCCACTATGAAGAAGGTATGGAAGAGCATCATCCTTTTACCGATAGAAATGAACAAGAGATGTATTGTCAGAGACAACCGGCATGAATGCAAGTAATCTGATTAAAATATATTTTTTGTTATGAAATCATTTCTTTGAGTTATCTATCTGATTTGATTTATGAAGCATTTTAAATCAAGATCAGAATAAACAGCTAAAACTATCAAGTGCCATAGTTCACCAAAACAGTTCCCTGCTCTGTCCCAAACTGACAGCCGATCAGTGGAAAGTAATGAAGCATTGTCAACTGTTTTAAAAATTGTACATGCAATTCCAGAAATTTTGCTGAATCATAAAATTAGGATATCCTCAGGATAGCAATTGTCTTTTCCCCTTTAAATCCTTCCAACAACATCTCACTCCTCCAAAATATAGTGCACATCCAGTTATTTATGTATACATACATACAACAAACACTTCCCATATAAGGTTATTGATGGTCGCTCTGTGTTGGAATTGGGGAAGGGAGGATTAAGGTCTCTCAGTCCAGAATGGGAAAACTGCCATGGCCAACTCGCTGCGGCCAACTCACTATGGCCAACTCACTGCAGGACAATTTGCCACGGTCAATTTGCCATGGGACAACTCGCTGCAGAACAATTTCATAATTCAGTGAGTGGGAAGGATTGAGGGGATCTGATTTAGAGGTCATATCAACTCAGCAAACAACTAAACATCCAACTGCAGAATACAATTTCAAACTGGGCAGACCCAATCTTCCACCTTCCCTTTATATGTTATAACACCTTATACTGTATTTAACTTGTGGGGTTTTCCCCCCTGCTACACAAACTTAGATATATCCTTCTGTCACTCCATCTTTTTCTGTGTGTTGTGACATCCTCAGCTGTTTGACATCCTTTCCCCTGCAGACATCCCAGCTATTGTATGTCAACATTTTGCTACCAAGAGTCATATTTTAAGAACCATTCGGAACAGTGGGCTGCTTAATTTTACTGGTTTTTTTTTAAATTGAACTGTTAGCAAGTATAGAATATATTAGACGATTAGGACTTGCTTTTGTTTAGTACATGATATATATACTTCCTCCCACCCTTTCTTATCTACCTGCATACATTAAGTGACACTAAGCCTAATTTAATATACAAAAATACTTCACATTTCCTTTCTGCTTCTGTAGAATAAAGTGAAAATGTGATTAGTCTCTAATATGAAATACTGACTGTAAAGAAGCCAATTCTAAACTGTTTTGAGATTTCTTTTATTAAAGGGAAGCAGTGTATAAAACACTTAAGCTACTATATTAGCTTAACCCTACTGAGTATCATGGTGGATGGACTATATTATATGGTAATTCATCTGGACATCCTAATAATAATAATAATAATAATAATAATAATAATAATAATAATAATAATAATAATAATAATAATAATAATAATAATAATAATAATAATAGTAATAAAGTTGGAAGGGACCTTGGAGGTCATCAAGTCCAACCCCCTGCTCAGGCAGGAACCCTACACCATTTCAGACAAATGGCTGTCCAGTCTCTTCTTAAAAACTTCCAGTGTTGGAGCATTCACCGCTTCTGGAGGCAGGTTGTTCCATTGGTTAATTGTTCTAATTGTTGTTAATTTTGTGTGTGTGTGTGTGTATGATAGAAACACAGTATGTACACTGTGTATGATAGAAACACAGTATGTACACAGATAAACAGTTATAATAAAGAGTTGATTGACTCGGTGCATTATGAATCTGCATTTGAGTTCTTCTAGGCATATGGATAAGCATGGAATATTAACAAAGCAAAACTATTTGTGGAATTTCTTGAAATCCATCATTGCCTGTGAGTTTGTTGCTCTTTATCAAAACACAGTCTCTATTTTTCTACCTCTTGTTCACTTAAAGTTTTGCATAAGTACACATTAGTTTCTTCTCTGACTTTCATAGCTGGAGTTTATATTTCCAAAACCAAAGCATTGCTTATTTATTTGGTTCTTCCTCCCATCAAGCATTGGGAAAGTCCTTATCACAACCCAATATTTCATACTTAATATTATTCAACGTACATGTATAAAGGTTCCTTATCACTCCATTTACTTATATAATTCAATGTTATAGACACCATTTCAGGAACAGCCACATTTTTCTTTAGATCTCAATATCTTTTTCCTAAACCAACTTGCTAGATGAAAAGTTCTTGAAGTTCCAATGCATCCAGTGATTTTACAGAGCTTCCATTGGCCTAATAAAGGTGTTGTTCATATAGTTATTATACTAAATAATACTTAAACCATTGCTTCTCATATCAATGTAGCATCTGAAAAATGAGAAAGGACCATTCAGAGGCAGTTTGAGTTTAAGCATCTTCAAGCCACAGGAGAAACATATACCAGTTGAGTTCTGATCTCTGCCATTCCAAACAACAGACATAAGGATATAAGTTCCTAACTATTTAATGAAATTAGAAGGGATCTCAAACCACCTCTGTGTATGCTATTCTGATGAGTGTTGTATTCAGCGAGGATGCCCATTATTTCCTTCACATTTTTAATTTAGTCTTAGTGCAATTAGGATATAAATTAGATTATCTTTATTATAAATGGGACAAAGATTGAATACGTTTTTCCTTATATCAATGATATAGATAGTTCCTGTACTACTTGATTAGTAATTGTTCTTCACTAACAGCCCTTGTGAGGGAAATTCAATCATATGGCTTATATTCTGGATATAAGGCTAATTGAGGTAAATCTAATTTAGTTCCTTTAAGGTGAGATGTTTCATCAGAATAGCATACACAGAGGTGGTTTGAGATCCCTTCTAATTTCATTAAATAGTTAGGAACTTATATTCTTAACAATATTTCAAATTTTATCCAAGTTAACAGGTCTACTTTGCTGGAACATTTGATGGATGGTATAAGACACCCTTGACCTGGTGGTATAAAATGTAATTAAAATGAATACAACTCCCAGTCTTCTATTTTAAAGGTGATATCTATGTTTAATCCAAAATATTGATCAAATTGATAGGGTTTTTTTTTTAAGATTTATGGCCACATTCTATAACCAGCACCCTCACACAATAGACGGTACTGCCAATCACTTTAACTTTGATAGCAAATACTACATGGAAGACTAAAGCAAAGAGTACAATTAACGTGGCCATGCTGATCATTTGGTTGGATATGGAGGAGGAGGAGGAGGAGGAGGAGGAGGAGGAGGAGGAGGAGGAGGAGAAGGAGAAGGAGAAGGAGAAGGAGAAGGAGAAGGAGAAGGAGAAGGAGAAGGAGAAGGAGAAGGAGAAGGAGAAGACAAGAAGACAAGAAGGACAAGTATAGAAAGTGGAAAGAGGGACACATAACTAAGTCAAAATATCAGCAAATAGCCAGAGCCTGCAAAGATGAAGTGAGGAAAGCTAAGGCTCAAAATGAACTAAGGCTTGCGTCCAAAGTCAAAAATAACAAAAAAAGCTTCTTTCAACATGTAAAAAAGAAGAAAAAAGTGAAGGAAACGATTGGTCTATTAGTGGGTGAAAGTGGCAAGAAGGTGACAAGCAACAGGGAGAAAGCAGAACTATTTAACTCGTTTTTTTGCATCTGTCTTTACACAAAGGGAAAAAACAGACCAACCTATCAAAAAATCACGGTATTTTTTGTTTTATCTTTATGTTCAATTCTATCCGTTCTTTTACCATTCACTTGTGGACAGGTCGGATCTGCTCAAGTTTAGTGGTCCTGGTCTACCTAATGTGGGGTTCCAAGAATTCCTTGACCGTCTACACTAGAGTCTTGCACTGAACTATATTTTTCAAAGATCCTGGAGCACTGGGGAACTACCAAAGGACTGTAAAAGAGCTGATGTAGTTCCCATCTTCAAAAAAGGGGAAAAAAGGACACAGGAAATTACAGACCTATCAGCCTGACCTCAATACCTGGGAAGATTCTGGAAAAGATAATGAAACAATGAATCAGTGAACACCTACAGGCAAACAAAGTCATTACTAAAAGCCAACACGGGTTTGTCAAAAACAGATCATGCCAGACAAATCTTATTGCATTCTTTGACCAAGTGACAAAATTAGTGCACCAGAGGAATGCTGTGGGTATAATTTACTTGGACTTCAGTAAGGCATTTGACAAAGTAGACCACAACCTACTACTTGAGAAGATAGAAAAATGCGGGTTAGACAGCATCACCACCAGATGGATCCGTAGCTGGCTGACCGGCCGTACTCAGCATGTGGTCCTCAATGGAACCGCATCTACATGGAGGGAAGTGTGTAGTGGGGTGCCCCAGGGTTCTGTTCTGGGCCCAGTGCTCTTCAACATCTTCATCAACGATCTGGACGAGGGGATAGATGGGGAACTCATCAAATTTGCAGACGACACCAAGCTGGCAGGAATAGCCAACACTCCAGAAGACAGGCTTAGGATACAGGAGGAACTGGACTTGAACACTGGGCGCTATCTAACAATGGTGAAAAAGTAAGGTTCTACATTTAGGCAAGAAAAACCAAATGTACAGGTATAGTATAGGGGGTACCTTGCTCAATAGTAGTAACTGTGAGAGGAATCTCGGAGTCCTAGTGGACAATCATTTAAATATGAGCCAGCAGTGTGCTGCAGCTGCCAAAAAAGCCAACACAGTGCTAGGCTGCATTAACACAGGGATAGAATCAAGATCACGTGAAGTATTAATACCACTTTACAATGCCTTGGTAAGGCCACACTTGGAATACTGCATCCAGTTTTGGTCACCACAATGTAAAAAAGATTTTGAGACTCTAGAAAGAGTACAGAGAAGAGCAACAAAGATGATTAGGGGACTGGAGGCTAAAACATATAAGGAACGGTTACTGGAATTGGGTATGTCTAGTTTAACGAAGAGAAGGACGAGGGGGGACATGATAGCAGTGTTCCAATATCTCAGGGGCTGCCACAAAGAAGAGGGAGTCAAGCTATTTTCCAAAGCGCCTGAAGGCAGGACAAGAAGCAACGGGTGGAAACTAACCAAAGAGAGAAGCAATCTAGAACTAAAGAGAAACTTCCTGACAGTTAGAACAATTAACCAGTGGAACAATCTGCCTCCAGAAGAGGTGAATGCTCCAACACTGGAAGTTTTTAAGAAGAAACTGGACAGCCATTTGTCCGAAATGGTATAGGGTTTCCTGCCTGAGCAGGGGGTTGGACTAGATGACCTTCAAGGTCCCTTCCAACTTTATCATCATTATTATTATTATTATTATGAAGAAGAAGAAGAAGAAGAAGAAGAAGAAGAAGAAGAAGAAGAAGAAGAAGAAGAAGAAGAAGAAGAAGAAGAAGAAGAAGAAGAAGAAGAAGAAGAAGAAGAAGAAGAAGAAGAAGAAGAAGAAGAAGAAGAAGAAGAAGAAGAAATAATTTATATAAGGAATCTTTACATTGTTTCTATCAGTCATGTGTAATATAACATAGTCTTCCTGAAAGTGAGGGCCTCCAGAAGTATTGGATTGTAACTCCCATTGGCTCTATCCAAGCTGATTGAAATTCTAATCCAAAAATTCTGAAGAATACAAAATTGAAAGTTACATATTGTGAAGCAGGTTATTAGCCTGAGAACTAAAGGTTTTTTTATGTGAATGTGATATGTAAATGTTTCAGAAGTACTTCATAAGATTATTCTCTCTCTGGGAGCTTCAGTTCACAAGGTGTTTCTCCACCTCTGCTTTTTTTTCTCCTCAACTCACTCACATTTTGCTGTTGTTTCTAAACAGGACACATAATTCTTTCTCAGGGGGCTCCCTCCCATCATGAGATCAGTGAATGTTCAAGGCTATAAAAATGCCAAAATAAATTTACATAGTGAGCACCAACTGATGACATTTTAAAAAATGTGTTTTCCAATTAACTAGTGAAAGCATCAGAAACATTACCTTGAGAGAGAAGCGTAGCAGAATGAAGCACATATTGGGGGGGGGGGGGGTTGGAGGAGACACAGAGATAGAGAGATGGCCATGGGAGCAAAGGACCAGGATGTATAAAAGAGAAATGCAAATAAGGATTCCAAAGCTTCGCAATTGCTTTAAATGAGGTGCAAAATATGCACAGGCTTTTCATCCGCTTCCAAGGAGAGGGCACTGAATATGCTCCTTTCAATAAGGGAGCCACTTATTGAAGCTTAGCCATAATGGGACAGCTTCATTTTGTTAAACAGGCAAGGTAAGGCTAAAATAAATTTCATAGAATATGACAGGATTGCAAAGTATTCCTTATAAATCTATCCCCAAATTTTACATGAAGGGTTTTTTTCCCCCACTCTGAATAAGTCTGCCTGTACCACAGTATTAACTTCTGAAGCTCTTTCTGGAACTTTAAGATCAATGGTCCTGCACAATGCAGATGTAAATCAAATACAATAAGATGGCATAATGAGCAGCAAGAAATCAACAATCAGTAAGCCTGGCAGTTAAAATGTAAATACGGCTAAAAGCTTGAGAAAATAGAATAGTTCTCAGTTTGTGCCTAAATAATGACAAAGTAGTTGTCATGCAAGCATTCTTGGGAGGGACAGAAATCACTCTTCTAATCTCTGAAGAAAAGGACAGCCAAAAGAGGTCCTTGATGGATTATCTCAAAGTATCATGAGGATCTTGTTCTTTTATTGTTCAGCTCTGCATATCAGCATTTTACAATCTAGAGGGCAATTATTTATTATTGTTAAATATTCTTTCTGTGAATCCCAGACAATAATCTGTCCACCCCATTCTATATTAGGTTACTGTGCTTTTAATAAACTATGCCATGCTCCACATAGCGCAGTGATCTGAACTGATCGCCAGGATGTGGGTAAATTGTGGCAAGACTTCTTTTTACAGATTTTATAAGATGTAAATGACTGAAAGATGCCAATACAACAGCAGGTGCTCATAGTCCTGTTTCTGATGCAACAGGCCAAGGCTGAGAGTGTGATTTCAAGGGGGAAGGAATGAAACAATGCAACCATGTAAGCAACAAATGGTATGCTGAGAGATAAGGCCATCCATAGGAGAGATCAGAAGTCAAAACAGTAACAGCAATGAAGCACATAAAATCCCAGCCTTTTTTAATGTGTCACAGGAACACAGCTATGCATCTGCATAGGTTTTATACAGAACTTTATAACTCCCATGAAGTTTGCACAGTTGAGTGTTGCTTCATGACAAGACGTTGAACTTGACTCATTGGCAGATAAGCTAAGCAATCAAAATTCAATCATAGGGTCATAGTCATGGAGAATGGAGATAACATGCAAAGGATAATGCATCAGCTGCAGTTTGCAGCAGAAGCTGTCTCTGTCACAAAGTGCATCTGGTTTGCATAATGCTATTGGTCTGGAGGAGGCTACCACCAAAAACATCTCAAGAGCACAGTTGCCATGAGCATTCCTATAAATAAATGTTTTATAGGAAAGCTAGTTATTTTTACCAGAATGTGAATGGAGATAAGTACTGGATCAATCTCAGGTTGAACCCCACCTATCTTGATATTTGATATAGCTCAGGAAGTTTTCATCCAGCTTTGGTAATCATATACGGTATGACATGTTATATACATCATGATATGACATGACAAATCAGTTGTATAGTATATCTCTCCCATGGTTTAATTGTTCTTTGCAACAGTTCTTTTAACTACAGAGACATCTCCATTGAGATACGTCTGCCCTTGGTTTTTTTTAGAAAAGACTACGGATACAGTTCAACCTGGATTCCAACAATTGCAATAATTCGGCAACCCAGCTCAAAAGTGGAGTCGAGCATTAGCAAAGCCTCCTACAGATTGATCAAGTGTAGCCTAAGGGTGAAGAAAGCATTGTCTGTGGTAACAAATTTATTCTGTTAGAATGAGCTTCTGATTGTGGAAATAGCAGACAAGGAGAATGTAAAGCTATATTCAAAAGAAGATACTATACCACAGCTGCACCAGCATAAGCCATAACTTAGATAACTGGTATGGAATTTCCCATGTTCTTATGTCAGCCTACTGGGTGCAGTACAGAGGTGTTCCCTGCTGGCTTAGCCAACAGTATAGAGTGCTCCATTTTGTGTTATGTGAGTGAATTAAAGGAAAGCAAGGCAATGGAACCAACTACAGTTTGGGGTAACCAACTGGCCAGGCTTGACAACACTTGCGTAATGATCTTTGTCTTAACATCCAGTAATTTCCTGAAAAACACTGGTCTCTGAAGCAGATCACATGGTGGCATCCCATTGTTTATATCTGAATGCTGATTCAGTGGCGAAATCTCATCTTCCTTAAGGTAAAACTTTCCCTGATGAACTTTTTCAAATTGTTGCCAGAGAGGAGCTGAAGGCAATAGCCACACCAATCCACAGATATACATGATTGTGAGGGACATGCTATCTCTGAGACAATTACTGATTAATCTGAAAGAGCCTTACTGGGACAGTCCCTGTTCATGTCACCTGAGAGATGCACACTGAATGGAGATTCTATATGTCAGGGGCCCTCAATCCCTGGGCCATGGAAGGGTACTGATCCATGGAAAAATAATCTTCCATAAAACCAGTCCCTGGTGCCAAAAAGATTGGGGACCACAGCTGTACTGTATGTCTTACCTGAGTGCCTCTTTTAGTCTCTGAGCAATTAGTATTATGTGTGATCTATATTCCCATCCCACCTCCAACTTCTGACTTGCATCTTGAGTTCTGAGAAGAATAGCAGAGGGGTCCTTCTTTCAGTCCTCTTCCCACAGCCCCTTGCCCATTCTCTCTCAGCCTGTTACCACATCCTACTCATTTTCATGCCAGTGAGGATATTGCTGGACTCCTGTCACTGACCTAGTTGAGTCAGCCAGAATTCTGATTGTCTATGCACAACAGACTAGGGATATGGCACTTTGTGGTTATTCTCTGACAAACAAAGGCAGAAGAAGAGAAGGGGGAATACTCAGGTTACAGTATCTTTGTGCTATTGCTGACTACGTGGAGGATCATGGGGAAGTTATACTATTCATGGACATATTTAGGTGCATAATCTATGGAAACAAGCTGATAATTGGCAATAGAATGTTGTTGGCAAATATCAAAGGTGTGCTATATTTCATACATAATGTAAATGGAAAGAATACTGCCACAATTGGCTTCCCGAGCTTGTGTGAGTCTATACACCCTGGACCTGCTGTTGCATCCTATTGATTTTGAGGATACCTACAAATTACACTGACTACTTTCCCTTCCTTTGGTGTGTGCAGGTCAGCAATAGATCACTGGGAACTTCTTTATTCTGCCATAAACCTCCCTGAAGTGGAATATAAAATGTTCTTACAAAAATCCCAGCCCAGTTGCTAATGAAAGCAGCTTCTCTTGGAGGCTGAGATAGTAGTGGAAAATGTCAGCCTGACTATTACCACTGACTCTTTCACTTAGCTGATGGCAACTCTGACCTTTGCTGTGCCCAGCAATAATTTGCTTTTGCATCTACCATGGAACTGAAAAGCAGAGAGAGAGAATGAGGAAAGTGATGCTTGCTGCAACCTCTTCTTCTCAGTGCTTGCCAGGAGATGGGTTTCTCCTAATTTCTTTGAATGCCACTACCTGAAAGCTCATGATAGTAGCAGTTAAGCAGTTGTAGACAAAATGCCCCTACAAAAATGGGCTTTCAGTAAGGAGAATTGTTACCCAAGAACTAACAGCACATGATTCAAGATTTTGTGTCTATCAGTTTTAGAATTTACTAACCTCTATTGCAAAGGAGTGGGTGAGGTGTTAAATATCTACTCTCACAATAATGATTGCAATCATAACTTCTGTTCCCAGACAGTTGCTGTTAATTTCTCTTAGCAAAACTCTTCAGATTGAAAGAACAACAAGAAGGAAATTATGCTGGCTTCCTGTCAGCCAAGACAAAGTTTATGAGCTCCACCATCTCCTGTCGTGCTAAGAACAGCTGGAACAGTTTAAACAGAGGTGGACAGAGAGGTTAGGACAGGGGTCTTCAAACTTGGTAACTTTAAGACTTGTGGACTTCAACTCCCAGAATTCCTCAGCCAGCCACACGTCTTAAAGTTGCCAAATTTGAAGACCCATGGGTTAGGTCTTTCTGCACTGCCCAGGAGGCACTTTTCAAGCAATTAAAGAAAGTGGATAACTTGTGTTCTGTAAACGATCCTGTTTTTCAAGCTGCCTTGCCAGGAATAGACTTTAATCTAAGACAATAATATACCAGCTTTCCCCCATCTGGAATGCTCCAGATGCATATTTTAAATCCTATAATAGGAATTGAAGTCTACCATATTTGCAGGGCAGCAAAGCTTTCCCAAGTTGGAGAACTTTACAATGGGAGACAGCAGAGGTTGAACACGGGACCTTTGTATAAAACACAATCCCTGTCACGAACTATGGCTTGGGAATGGGAAATCCAAGAAAAGAGCTTAACAGATACCACTGCGTAATCTCTATACAGTATGTCAACATTATATGTATATTTTACAAATGAGGCAGTTTTATGGGATCTCAGGGTACAGGAAGACAAGACCCTTGTGGAGAAATGATTCCTCTTGGAAATGGGAGAAATATAGGACTGTTAAGTATAACTTCCCAAACTAATGGGAATATAAATTACATTACAATCTAACATTTTGTTTACTTTTTAAATAATTTTTAAACAGAGGCACAGAATTCTCATTCACAATTATACATCAACTTACACTTCAGAGATGGGACAATCATGAGCATGTTTAAGCTTTCTCAAGGCCAGACTTCTTCAATGTGGTACCCTTCAAATATGTTTGACTACAAGATCTGTCATTCAGAGCTACCATGTTTACTCAGGTTATTAAAGATTATTATTGCATCATGCATCTTGAAAACATGAAATCAGAAAAGCAAGTTGAACGTTTAAGGCTGAAAAATTCCTGATTTAGAAGAGAGGCTATCAGATTCTGTCATAAAACAGGTTAAGACAAACATAGGTTTTTCTCTCTTTCATCAGTATTCCATGTAGGTGACAGCCATAAATCATATTCTATACCATTCTTTGCCTGATTGTGCAAATCAGTACTAAGCAAGGTGTGCCTGATTTCCTTATTTTAAGCTCTTATGCTAAAAGACAAGTTGTCATGGTCCCAGGCTGGAAGCTCTATGACTCCTCTACACCTCTAATGATGGAAGGTGAGAGATTACTAATATGTATTCCTATGTATTTTTACCATTTATTGACCAACAGGAGCAGCATATGACCAATTTCATACAGGAAGTTGTTATTGGTGTATTAATACTTTATCCCATTATATAATATTCCCTTCCCACCTCTGTGAGTGTTATGTGTCTTCTCAGTCTTAGATCCTCTACCAAAGGCCTGGTAGTTTGAGGGTTCAGTGCAGTATCTTAGCCATTCTTAGCACTGCACTCCTCTGGACAGAGAGTTCTGATGTTGTTCCTGCAGTCTATTGCAGAGCTCCCCAACCTTTCCGGCTTGACAGCCCAGAAGGAAAGGGAGCAGCAGGGAAATGTGCATGCACATGGCCCCGCAAGTGCATGCACAATTGGGTGCAGGCACGACAGCAGCGCTAGCATGTGCACGCATGCACAAATGGGCCATGGGCACCCATAGCACATGTGCTGGTGCCCATGCACATGTACAAACAGTGCTAGTGTCCCCATGTATGCGCAAATGCACGGTGGTGCTACTGCAAGTGGGGGGCTCGCCAGCTATTTCTGGGGCCCAGTAGCCAATATGCCACGGCCCAGTACTGGGACACAGACCATAGATTGGGGACTCATGATCTATTGGAGCTAGTCTTCCAGCTTAGCAGTCACAGTCCCTAAGTGTTCCTACCATCACTGGGACCACTTTGGCCTTTACTTTCCATATCCTCTTTAGGCCTTGGTACTTCTACAGGTTCTCATACTTCTTCCTGATGTTGCTGGCAGTTGGCACTGCTACATTATCACCACTGCTGTATGTCTGCTATGTGGCCTGCTGGTAGTTCCACCTCATCTGTCTTAACTACTTTACCTCTTTTGACTACTATCCAGTGGCATTTTTCCGTCTGAATGAATGATACCCCAGTATCCTCACTGTAGATTTGTATTGAGTGGATCGGCAAGTCGATGTGTCCTTCTCTCTTAGCATTCTGCTTGATGGCATTCCTATGTTTGCTTATAAAATTTTTTGAAGATGGTCCTTTTCATTCTGAAAGGTCATCTTCTATGAATGGGAACATAGGGAGGGTTTGCCTGTTTTTGTTACAGCACAGCATTCATACTAAGGAGCAAAAGATAAAAGTCTTGTCTGGAGAGTACCATTGTTCTAAACTAAACTGTGAATTATCCATTCACAACTGCCTTGAGCTATATGCTTTAGGAATGAAGTATCTAAGGATGGTTTACATAGGTCAAACACTCTGCCCATTGACCAAAGTTCTCTTGGCTCATAGATTTTTTTAACTCATTAGGTGACCTGCATGAATGAATCCATGGTGGAGAAGAAACCTTAGACTTCTAGAGAAATGGTAGACATGTTCCATTTTCCTCCACACTGTGGTCCAAATCAGGATAATCCAATCCTGCTTCCAATTTCATAAAGGTATTCCCTAGTAATAATGTCTTCTGCAGAAAACTTTATTAAAAATGAGATGGCAAAGAAAAACCACTCATCTGCAGTAGTTTTGGTTTGGCAAATGTTCTCAGTCTTTTTTGATCTAAATCAATCAAATGCTTCAAAACATTCTTCTCACAACCTTCACATTTTACTTTTCCAACCTAAAATTCATTACATTCCTTTTGCTTTAGAGAGAGAATGAGTGGGAGAATACTGTGCCAGGTCTTTTCTATGAAAACAAAGTTTTAGTTCAGTCTAATCCTCATGAATTTATCAACTTACTCACCACAAAATAAAGGTACATACAAATACAAAAACACACACAAAACCTCTTTAATCCATCTTTCACCCCTGCTCAGCAGGTAAGCCAATGTGAAATCTGTATTGATTCGCTATATATTTAAAAAGTCCCATGCTCAGGAACACAGAATTGAAATAGAATTGCACTTTAATTGATTTTAGTGTTTGTCAAACAAGACAAATAGGGAGAGGGCATTTCATCTGGACTAAAAATAAAAGATGCATTATAGAACTATTTACAGGAGATCAAATCAAAACAACAAACAACAAATGAGGTTAGAAGTAGGCCAAGTGTTCTGAAAAGCCAATAAAAATAATTTGCCTAATAATTTTTTTTCTCCTGCATTCTGGGGTGCTTTCCTTCAACAAGCATTTCGTGCCAACTACTTCATTCACCCACACAACTGATTTAGTGCTTTGGCAACTGATTTCTGCCAACTTGAGGAGGGGGCAAGTTTGGTCTATAAGAAATGCATTGTGAATTGCATACCAAAACGTTGGCAGGGTCAGTTTTAAGAAGGGGATAGGACAAAAAAAAGTGGACAAGAAAAACTAATTTGATTAATCAAGAATAGTTAATATATATTATATGAGCAATACATATTAAATACCTAACATGTTTAATATGTTCCCTCTAGATTTAAGGTTGTTTGTTGTTTGTTTTGTTAGCTGTCATCAATATTGTCAGGAGTGTCCTATTAGTAAGATATTTCTCAAGGCTTTTACCATTTCCTTCCTATCCCAGTTCAGCTCTCTTTCTCTTATGACTCTGACTATGCATTTTACTTCACAAAAGCATCAGCATCAAGAATATTTCTTTTAAAAGCTGGATCCCAGTTCTAAAGTTTCTCTCCCTCTGCAATCTTTTCACTGCATAAAGCTGTTATCATATAACTGTTTAGAGAATTTTCAAACAAAGCCCCTTCCTTCTCCTTCTCTTCCTCCTCCTGGTACCGTCATGAACATTTGTCCCAGAGTTGTGGTCCAGATATTTTCTCACTGTTTGTTCTCTTGGAACTTAACAGTAAACAAACTTCAACATAGAATTTTCAGTAGGCTTAAATTATACTGTATTAGCACCAGAAAAGCCTGAGGTTTTGCTGAGTGTGTTTCATTAAGCTGGTTTTGAGAACAACTAATAATTCTCATAAGGCAAAAGCAAACTAGCTGTGTTGTGCTTTCTGTCTGAGAGCACCCTGGAAAAGAAATAAAAGTAGGTAAGCAGCTGTACCTGAAAGCAACACAAGGACACAGATTGATTGCAACAAATTAGGAACATTAAAAGAAACACAAAATTCTTACTTTGCTCTTCCAGAGTCCTTCAGAATGTTCCTGCCCAGAAAAGCAGAATCAGCAAAGAGACAAGAGCTCTAAGCAGCATAATATTGTACAGAATGGAACACTCTTTCCTCAAAGTACATTGATTACAAAGCCGCTGGGTACTCTTTCTTTTGATGGCAAAGTAGATTGTCAGTAACTCAATTCCTCTCCTTTCTCTCAACTACTCTCCATCTCTCATTTCTTGATTTGTTCTGGTGCATTGACATACTTGGCGCTTTCCTATAATATCTGGACATTACATTTCCGATTGCTTCGGGAAAATCAGGATCTCTCTGAACTGGCCAATATGGTCTGAGATTTGGTCGAATCTAAGGCATATCCCATCAAATAAGACTCTGAATTGTCCCAGACTTTAGAACTAACTAAAATACTGAAAGTCATGGTTACAGAAGAAATTCATAATTGGTTTTCTCCTGCTATCTAAACCCTGGGGAAATCAACCACAAGTTCTCTAAAAAAAAACCACTGTAAAAAGGATATGCTTATATGCAACAACTTATAAGAAGCATGCTTTCTGGAAATAGTTATGTCATTTCATTCAACAAGAATACATGACACTTTTTTAACATTATTATTCATTGATATTTGCCAGTTTGGAATGATAAGTGGCTTCAGAGCAACTTATAAATAATAGAGAAAACTGAACTTCAGGCTGAAGTATCCAGAGTATAGATGTATTCAATTAATTTCATTAGACAAGGAATGTCCAATAAGCTGAAAAGCTTCAAAGTGGCTGAGGAGATAAATTGTCCTTCCAATTCATTCTCATGGCCAACTGCCGCTTGGGAGAATAGTTAGATTTTTTTTTTCCCCTTCAATAACAGGGGAAGAATTCTGTAAATAGATTCATGAACAGGAAATGCTTTTAGCATACAAACACAGAAGTGGCCTTGATTGCTTTCACACTTGACTTTTTGCAAGAGACTGGGAAATGTTCTTCATATTTATCACTCTAGGGAATTGGTTTTAAAGGAATACCACACACTCCAGAGGTTCATAATTGCCTTTGCTAGATGGATGGCTTTTACACTAAGAAAGGTTTTGGGGAGGAAGAGGTGGGCAATGAGCTTTTTTTTTAGTAATCTTTAAAAAGGGGCAGAAATAGATGTGTCAAAAAAAGAAAGATAAATGGTATTCCAATGGGTGACATCCAGTGGATCCATGAAATATAAATAGATTAGAAATGAAGAAAGCAGTTTGGCAATACAATGGTATTCAATGTATAAAACAATATGACATTTTTCAAGGCAAAACCAATCCACTTTTGCCTGTCCCTCTTTTTCTTTTCGTATTATAAAATAATAAATTTGGAAAGATTGAAATGAAAACATCCTTTAGGATATATTTATATACCGTTTATTTGAAGAGTGTGATGTATTGATTTGGCCCACTCAATCTTGCCTATTCAACTGCAAGGCTTGAATCAAGAGCCTGGGGCTTCTTTCTAACACCTAATCTACTAAATTGTGAAAGGATTTTATATACAGGTGTATATAAAGAAACTGAGATACGTAACAATAAAAACTGGAACAGAAACAATAGAAATAACTTCTGAATTAATCGTGGTTAGTACAATCACCTAACAGTATTTAGCAGGAGTTCTCACCTATTCTTCACCACGGACCCCTTTTAAATACCTTTTGTGTCCATGGGCCATGGCCACAGACATACCAAGACTTAAATCTTTAAATTCAAGATTTAAATCATAACATGTATTCAAGTATTTGTGTACCTCCTATTATGACATCGCAGCCCCCCAGGGATCCACAGACCACAGATTGAGAACTACTGATCTAAGGACAAAGTTTCATCTTTCGCAGGTCAAGGGGATCACATCCTATATAAAATGCACCAGGCTTCCATCTCTGGTTCAAGCCATAAGCTGTATTATTTTCCTATGGTACCTGAAAACTAAGCCCCTGAAAAGCTCATGGCATACTGATCATGGCCTGGAGACAAAAACATATGAAGAACAGTTGCAGGAATTGGGTATGGCCAGTCTAGAGAAAAGAAGGACTAGGGATGACATAATAGCAGTATTCCAGTATTTGAGGGCCTGTCCTCAAGAAGAGGGGGTCAACTTATTTTCCAAAGCACTAGAAGGCAAGAAAAGAAACAATGGATGGAAATTAATCAAGGAGAGAAGCAACCTGGAATTAAGGAGAAACTTCCTAACAGTGAGAAAAATTAACCAGTGAAACAGTTTGTCTTCAGAGGTTGTGGGTGCTTCATCTCTGGAGGGTTTTAAGAAAAGACTAGACAATCACTTATCTGAAATGGTATAGGGTCTCCTGCTTGAGCAGGGGTTTGGACTAGAAGACCTCCAAGGTCCCTTCCAGCTCTATTCTGATTAAGATACTGCATATTCATAATCTGTGCTGACCACTGGTAATCAACACAACAGATTAAGGAAGTCAGGGAGTGGCAGACTAAGCTCACTCCTCACACACAAATACAGCTATAACTTAAACTTGTCTCATTTATGGGATGGAGAAGAAATGGATTTAATGTAATGGGGACATAGGAGAAAAAAATATTGTAAGTGCAAGCTTTAGTTAGGTACAAGTAGGGAAGAGGCCTTAGTCCAGTAGCTCTGTGCTGAAGAAATGAGGTTGGCTAACATCATCCACAAGTTTAGTGAGATTCTATCCATAGGTCCCTCTCCTAGTAAAGAAACAATATTTCTTCATTTTATCTCTTACTGCTATATCCTTCATATTTTGTTAAGGCAGCATCCATGTAGAGAATCATCTTACAGTTACTTCTGTGAAGATTTGTTAGGCAATGAAGTTGCTGCCCTTGGTATTATCAAAAGCTTGAATATATGTTTCTTTCAGACATTGGACATCCATCACTTGATAAGTCTGGAGAACTAACAACATGGGGTGTCTTGTCATGGTGAGGAAGCCAAAGCTAGCCTATTGATAGATTCAGGCTTCATCGAACTCATAAGAAAAAATATTACATATTTTCTTCTGCCCAAGACCAACATAAGAGGTAGATTTAGAGGTCAAAAGATGGAAATGATACATCAAGTAGAAGGCAGATGTGCATAATCAGTTTTTCTAATCTCCTGAGGAGTCTCTCTTAAGACTCCTTTAAAATATACCTCATACATGACAGCATAATCAACATTTATGTAGTCTGTTCCTTCTTTTTTTCAGCAAGTAATATGATAAAATCTAGAGTAGCAGAACTAAATCCACCCACCTGCATCCTATTTCAATTCTATTCTGCTGTCAGGTGGTAATAAATACTGAAATCAGAGGCTCTATCCTTTGCACAACATACTCACATTTCCTACTGTTGTCTTACTTTCTCCAGACCCGAAAGCATTTGGACATGTGCACATATCCTATTGTAATGATAAGCTACCAAGCATTAATAGCACTATTAGTAATATGTAATGGAATTGTCAAACCATCCCACTCCTAGTGTAATAGGTAATTCTTCATCATTAACAGGAGATGTCAGAGGAGCAGCCAGTAGCTTCCGAATATTTAATTTTGAAACTGGAAGATTGCTGAAGTTTTTTTTCTGAAAGTAGGCAAGAAACTTCAGGCCTTGTTTTATTTGGGGGTCTTCATAAGGACCATGGATGAAAAATTAAAATAGTAGAGCTGGTCTTACTTCAGATTCCGATGCTATGACCATAATAATGATTTGATTTGATTATTTTAGGTTCCTTGACAAGCTTTTATTAAAATGGGGGAAATGGCATCTTCTACTTTTTTAAAAGCCCAAGCAGGATTTCATCTATGAAATTAAAAAGGCAGATCATCTAGACTAGAACTCAGCACTCACCTTCATAGCACAGTGCTTCTAATCCTCATGTCAGCTAACTAATCCAAAAAGATCAATAGCACTGAAACTAGCCAAAGGTCAAAGAATGTATAACATTCTGCCATCGTTCTCCCAGCATTATTAAAAGTGTACTAAAACCTCATTACAAGCACACAGAAAGCAAGTAATTATGCCATCCAAGAGTACCTGGTATTGTTAAGCTCAAGGGACAGACTTGACCTGTGGAGAAAAAGACATGCCAGTGAATCAGTGCATAATGGGTGTTAATATTCCTCCCATCTCTCTGGGTTCAGGAGCAGCATTTCCAGAATAATCCTCTGCCAGGATGTCTCCCTAGCATATGTGAATGCCAGATGATCACAGCAACCTATTTTTTTTTCCATATCATTCTGGCAACTTATCATTTTTATTTTATTTGATTGATTGATCAAATTAATATGGCTGCCCTTCTCATCTGGGCTGTGAACACAGTCAAATAAAACAGTAAATGTATAAAAAGAATAATTACCTAAGATTATTATATAATAATTATTTCAAAAGCATTAAAAATTACAAGGCCCAACTGAAACAGAAAAAGGAAATAATAGACTGAAGGATGCTAATAATAACGGAGTCACCTCATGAGTTCACCCATTCTCTGTGGACCCCAGGTGCCATAGCAGAAAGGAAAATTATAAACCTACTTTTCGAACAGCTTCAATCTTTTAAACACAGTCTGTCTGTAGAGGCAGACACTCTTAAAATTAACTTCTGGGTCAGCTATATAAATTTGTTCATTGTTCGTTATTCTGTATTAGTGCTGTAATTCAAATGTTCTTGTCCTTTATTTGTAATCTTTAGTTCTTTCTGGTTCCTTCTTCTGTCCAACCTTCAAAGCTTCATCTTTTCATGTTTTTTTTTTTAAGAAAATTCAGAAGAAAAGCATTTTCCCATGAGAAACATTCTTATAATTAATTCCAAAATCTTATTCAAAATCCATCTGGACCCTTAGTTCATTGGTAATTTTCCAAAAATTGAAGTTCTAATCACTCTTTTGCTGTTTATTCCAAAAGATTTTAATCCTTAAACCTATATTTAAAACTTAGTTTGCTAAGATTGAAAGAAACTCAGTGTTCTAAAGCAGGGCTTTTCAAACGGTGGTACGTGTACCACCTGTACCACCTGGCAGGTGGTACACGGCCCTGCCCAGCTAAGCCCAGGGTAGCGGGGAGGCAACAAGCCAAAGTGGTGCAGCACAGGACTTGCCTTGAGAGAGTCCTCAGGAGCTGCAGGGCTGCTGGGGTGAGGCAAAGGCCCCAGGATCAGCACTTCCAGCACACCCGGAAGAGAAAGGAGGAGGAGGGGGCGGAGACAGGAGAGGCTATAAAAAGAGGCAGTTTGGGCGGGAGAGGGAGAGGAAAAAAAAAGACGCAGCCTTGGGAGGAGGAAGAGGAAGAGACAGCTGGAGCTGCACTGAAGATAAAAGGAGGAGGAGGAGGAGGAGGAGGAGGAGGAGGAGGAGGAGGAGGGACGAAAGAGAAGAGGACAAAAAACAGGCCGGGTTTGCACACGGGTGGCAGCGACAAACAGCTAAGAAACGTAGCTGAGGAAGGGTCGCGGCATGAGAGTCCTTCCTTCCCTCCCTCCCTCCCTCTCATTTGTCCCTTCCTTCCTTCCCTCTTTGTCCCTTCCTTCCCTCCCCCCCTCCGTGCCCAGGAAGGGACAAGCTGCCAGCACAGCTGGTGGCTGTGCTGCCGGTGGCCATGGCTTGAAAGGCCACTGTAAATTGCTGGACAAGAGCAGCACAGAGTTAAGAGTAGAGTGGTGGGAAAATATTTGTAATGAGGGAGGGAGAAAAAAGGCATCCCTTAAAGCAGACCAGCAAATGACTCTTGGCCTTTTCACACACCTGTGGACTCCGGGGGAGGGGACACTGCGAGCGGAATAAGAGTCCATGTTACCTGCACTATGCTGCCCAGACCCCAGCCTGGTTTCGGCAGGCAGCGGCGCATTCTCCTCACTGCATGGAGCAGCCAGGCGAGGTGAACTGGCGACATGCCAAACCTGCCTGTGCACACACAGAGGCTGATGTGCATGCACTCTCCTCTGCCTCAGCCTCTGGGCCCAGAGTGGGGGAGGGAAGGAAGGGACAAAGAGGGAGGGAAGGAAGGGACAATGAAAGGGAGGGAAGGAAAGAAGGAAGGAAGGAAGGAAGGAAGGAAGGAAGGAAGGAAGGAAGGAAGGAAGGAAGGAACAATGTGAGGGAGGGAGGGAAAGAAGGAAGGGACAATGGGAGGGAGGGAAGGAAGGAAGGGACAAAAAGGGAAGGAAGGAAGGGACAATGAGAGGGAGGGAGGGAAGGAGGAAGAAACAAAGAGGGAGGGGAGGGAGGGAGGAAGGAAGGGACAATGAAAGGGAGAGGGGGAGGAACGGAAGGTGCCCACGCCAGTCCCACCCCCTCCACTAGAGACCCACGGATCCCCCTCACATCCCTGCCCACACACCCCACAGGCACCCCGCAACCTGAGTGATGAACTGGCCATGCCCTCCCGGCCATTAACTTCGCTTGTCAAAAAGTTACAAAAGGTGATCACATGACCCTGGGACACTGTGACTGTCATAAGTATGAATCAGTTGCCAAGCATCTGAATGTAAATCACATGACCCTGGGGATGCTGCAACAGTCATAAGTGTGAAAATGGTCATAAGTCACTTTTTTCAGTGCCGTTGTAACTTCAAACAGTCACTAAGCGAATTGTTGTAAGTCGAGGACTACCTGTAGTTTATATTTTTTTCCCCTTTTTTTGGTCATCAAGTTTTTGACACCTTGCTAAGCAACTGGTGGTACTCAGATATTGCCTTATCCTAAAAGTGGTACAATGGGTGAAAAGGTTGAAAAGCCCTGTTTTAAAGCTTGTTGGTCCATAGGCTCGAAATAGCTAAAAGCAGTTAACATCCAAAAGTGGTTTTGTGTTTGCATACTTCCTTCTAGGCAGCAAGTGTGGTTTGAGCAAAAAGATGGCTTACCCTTCTCTCCCAGAGCTTTAAACCCACCACAGAGTGCCCTCTTGCAGTCTCTTCATGAGGAGAAACCGTATGGAACACTTGTGGGTAATCTCAAATCTTCCCCTTATCTGGAGAGGAACTATGAAGAACCAGTCTATTTGCTCATTCTTCATTTTGGCACAGTCATTGGCTCCATTTTTAATGGGAACATCTTTAATTTGCACTTCCCTGGAAGTGCAGAATCAATCAATTCTTCTAGTTAATATAATTCAGATTCTCTGACATTCTTTCTTAAGCAGTGAGTATATTTATCAATGAAGAAATCTCCACATGTCTCCTGAGATACACAAAGCCAAAGGAAATATTTGGAAATAGGATTCAGTTTCAGATAAAAGTAAATCCTCTGTTCTTTTCTCTGACAAAATGCCCTGATTAGTAGACAAAGTGAGGCAATTTCTTCTGACAGCAGAAACCAAATAAGTACAGCAGTGGCACTTCTTAGATGTTCCTCCTTATTTCCACAGTCATCCCTCTTTCTTCAAAGACACTCCTTCATGAAGCACAGCCTGACTGGGAGTTGCTATCATGTTTTGTCATATTGCCATATTGTTGCCATTACAAAAACTTGGTGGGATGAAACCCACAAATGTAATATACAGCTAGGGAGATTTAAATATTTTAAAAGAAACAGACCAAATAAATGAAGAGTTGGACTTGCACTACATGTAAGAAATAACTACATCTCTACAGAAATAGAGCACAACAATGATGAAAACTCTCTTGAATGCATTTGGGTCAATATAAAAGTGACATTGCCATAGGTGTATACTATATAGGCCACCCAACTAAACAGAGGGAATAGATTAACTTTTTGCTAGTCATTTAACTAAGATATGTAGGAAGCACATCACAATAGTAATGGGGACTTTAACTATCCTGACATCAACTGGGAGACAAACTCTGCACCAAGTGGAAGATCAAACAGATTCCTAACAAACCTAGCAGACAACTTTGTCTCCCAAACAATACAGAAGGGAACTAGGGGTTCAGCCATATTGAATTAAATTCTCACTAACAAAGATGAAATGATAGAAGGTATTGAAGCTACAGGAACCTTGGGATGGAGTGATCATGCAATATTGGAATTCAACTTTATGCAAGCACAAGCAATAGAACAAAATCAAACTAGAGTCCTGGACTTTAAGACAGCTAACTTCAATAAACTTAGAGATAGTTTGGGAAGGATTCCAAGGATGAGAATCCTTAAGGAGAAAACAACCCAGGAAGCTTGGGAAATTTTGAAAAGTGAGTCTAGCATAGTCTAGCACAGTACCAATGAAGAAGAAAAAATAACAGCTCTCAAAAGAAACCAGCATGGCTGCATAAAGAACTCTCTGATAAATTAAAAGACAAAAATGATAAGTATAAAAAATGGAAAGAGGGGCATATAACTAAGGTAGAATATCAGCAGATAGCCCGAGCCTGCAAAGATGAAGTGAGGAAAGCTAAGGCTCAAAATGAACAAAGGCTTGTGACAAAAGTCAAAAATAACAACAACAACAAAAAAGCAGCTTCTTTCAACATGTAAAAAACAAGAAAAAAAGTCAAGGAAATGATGGGTCCATTAATGGGAGAAAGTGGCAAGAAAGTGACAATCAACAGGGAGAAAGCAGAACTGCTTAATTCATTTTTTGCATCCATCTTTTCACAAAAGGAAAAAACAGTCCAACCTATCAAAAATAGTACCGTAGAAATAATTAAAAAAAGAGTAGAATCCCTCTAGAGACCTCTATATGACTAGCTCAATCTTATCCCTTCCCATTTAGGAATTAGGAAACAAAGCAATCTTCTTTGCATATTCCTCCTATAAATATTATACTACTAAAATAATGAATACAATTTGTGCATTAAAAACCTATCAAGTAGACCAAACTACTGTATAACATACTGTTTCTTTCCTTCCTTCTTTCCTTCCTTCCTTCCTTCTTTCCTTCCTTCATCAATTCTGCCCTGCCTCTGCACAAAATAGATAGAGGGAGGAAGAAAGAAAAATGGAGAAGACAGAAGTTATATTTAACTGTGATTTTCCATGGTTTGGGATAATAGTATTTTTAAGTACACTCAGGGGTCTCAGTCTGGTGCAGACAACAACCTTGTCTGTATGCTGCCCGGAGTCACTGTGTGGTTGGGCAGCTATATAAATTTGTTCAATATAAAAATAAATTTTCTGAATTCTACTGAGGGGAGGCAATTGTTAGTTTACCAGTTCTACCAACTGAATTTCAAGTCCACATACCACATCCACCACCAAAAAAATTCTAGAATCTAGAGGAGTCCTAGCCTGAAATGCTATACAGTCCAATCATTTCATATATCTGTAGCTTATTCAACAAATTATGATAAGGAACCCATGGATTAATGCAATATGTGAACTCAGCTGTGATATCTCTACTTCTGGCATCTCACATTGTCCTTCACCATTTGGGAGCTACCATCTCCTAATATATTTTTTCTTTCTTTAATAAAGAAATGCTACAAAAATATTTGCATGATATTCAAGTAAGTTTACTATATTTGGAGTACAAAAATTCAGACACTCACTAAATGGCAGCAAAGAAATAAGGAAAATTCTTTTTGCTAAGACATGATAACTCAATATTAGGCTGTGATGCATTGTGTTAGAATCCAATGAAAAATAAAAATTGATCCTCTCCCCACCCCCGCTACATATTTTTATTCTTTTCAACTCAGTGGAATGTTGGAAAGGAAACATGTAAAGGGTTTCATGACTTCATCTGTCTGTCTTTCTGTAAGCAGGACAATTTTCTAAAAACGGAACATAATGGAACTAAATTTGCTACAGCAGGAGAAGCCAGCAAAAACAAAAATGACCAGGTTTTAAAAAGAGTCAGATCTGGGCAGGTGCTATGGAGGAAATAGATCATTGCTTTCCTAGGAGACAAGCAATTGAATGATGGCTCAGAATGTTGCTGACTTCTCCATCCTAAGCACTTTTTTTATTTCCCAGTCGTTTGACCAACAGCAGAGTTCTATGCTTTTCGCAATGTTTTTATTCTTCTCATTCTATTTGACCACCTTGAGTAGGGATTCAATGGGGATGATCAAGCTAATGGTGGAATGATCTGTTGGAAGTAGTGCAGAAAGCAACTCACCAAGCTGAAAGACTTGTCACTGACCTTGGATAAACCTCAGATACTTCTGCCATTCAAGCTGTCAATCAAAAGAAAAAAGTTGTGAACATGTCACAAAGTCATCCTTCTTGAATGGAACGTCTGCCTAGAGCCAAGGTATTTTTCCACTGCCAATAGCTCTGCATTCCTTTCAGGATCATCAGGTCTCCCATTATCACTGCTGTTATTATGAATATATGATAACAACTGATGTATTGAAATAGTAAGGCTGCAAAATTTGGGCTGCAAAATCTTAGATAATCATCCGATGACAGCAAAACTAATAGTTCTTTAAACACAACTCTTCCATGAATGAATTACTCTAATTCTTGATCAAAGTCTTGAATTTGCAAACCCATCACTTCAGATAGTCTTCCACCATTCACATGAAGCATATCAGTAAACATGCTAGAGCCCTTCTTTCTGACATCTATTTTGTGTCTGTGTGCATAAAAACAGGCATTTGAATTTGGCTTATCAGAGATAGCCACACTATAATCCCTTTTGTTATTAAATCAGAAGGCGCTGAGCATTATGATCCACCAGAATCAGGACAACCATAACTGCCTTGTCCCTGGTACAAAGATACAGAACGGTGATCACTTAACTATTTTATTCACACACCATTTTCTATATTTTGAAGTAATACAGTTCATCCCTGTGCTGCTTACAAATAGGCATCCCTTAGTGGCTCTTAGCTGATTGTGAAATCTTACGCAGGATCAAACTTTGTTAATATCCCTGGCATGTTGCTAACATTAATTTCAAGGCAGTCCAAGTCAGGAAAATAATCTGCAAGGTTGATTGGAACAGTACTTTATCAACATAGACTGTAGTAACAGAATCTATTACCGGTACTATACATTTCTAAATGGTGATCACATCTAGAAAATGTTTGCCAGGGGAGATTTGCCTATTCAACAAAATGGCTGCCGCTACCAGTCACAAAACCAATTTCCCTGAAGATTAAGTAGCCCCTCAGGATAGTTTACATTATTGCAGAAAAATCTTTGTCAGATGTTCCTAAAAATAAATATAAAGTTTGGCCCTGAAGTATACCAACTTTCTACAGTATTTAACTTTTTAATTAAAAGAAGCCTTTTAATTAAAGGCATTCCAAATTTACCCCCAGCACCAAAAATTGCTTACTCTAAATTAAAAGGTAGACATGATATATAAAAATAGCCCTGTGGAATCAGTATAATAGCACTAATTTCCAGAGGGTGTTATAGATACAGCAGATCTGACTATGGTTACATTTCTGAAACTAGCATTTTAAGAAGCAACTACATCTAATTACTTGCTTAAACAAACTCACCATCAAAACAACTTAATGCTGTATGGCAACATAGCACAATGCATTTCCTCCACTTCCTAATGTCCCTAGTGATTTAAGCATCAATTTTATTCCGTGCGTATATCTGCAGGCAAGATGACGCTGAGCAAGAAGGAAAGTAAATACAATGAGCAGTGATAACAGTAACATGCTGGCCTTGTCACACTGGCTGATGGAGAATTGATGTCCCCTCGCAAGCTGTTTTCTCTGATGATGATGCCTGAAGCCTATTTTACATTTGTGCTGCATCCTCCTGCATTGCCTAGTAGTCCAATCCTTTGATCCTGCATGTAAAGGGCATGCATGCACACGTGCCAATGGATAGTCTCTTTTCATAACTCTGAAACTAATTTTTTTTTATTCTTGAAGAAAGCTTTGTCATTAGATCCCCAAATCAAAATCTTTGTCTATTACTCTTCTAAAATAAATGAATAAATATACTGTTGAAGGAAAAGTCTTCATCGTGGTTCAGTCCAAGCCAGGAATAAACAACATGGCGATTGCTTTAGAAAGAAGGTTGCAGTATATTGAAGAGGAGAGCCAGACAAAAAGATGGCTCTGGGAGAAAAGAGAGAGAGCACATGTAGGGAGTGGGTTTTTATACCCTCTGGAGCTCTTGAGGTTGTTTCCTGTTCCTGTTTGAGGCTTTGTATTTCCTGTGTCATGTATTTTGACCTAAGTCTGAGTGTGCCCCTTTGGCATCTGTGGTTTAATCCTATTATGTCCTGTCTTAGAGTTTGGGTGAGGTATGCAGATTTTAGGTTTCTGTCTTCTTAAACTTCTAGCTTCAACCTTCCTGAATGGTTTACATCTCCATTTCTACAGAGCTGGTTTCTGCTTGGGGGAAGGAGATTTGGGGATATTAAGAAAAAACTGGGCATGCTTTTCTGCCTCTTTAAGATCCTTTGAAGAAATATATTTTTCTGCCCTTTTAATATTTCCTTCTCTGGGAAATATTGTATTTCCTTCCCACAATACAAATCAAGACCCTTTACAATAGGGGAAGGTTTAACCATTATGTTATTTGTGGTATTGAGCTCAACATTTTCAAACAGGTAGTCCTTAACTTATGACCACTATTGAGCTCAAAATTATGTCCATATGTCATGGCAATATTGAGGCACCCACATGATTGCTTCACTTAATGATCACAATTCCCTCTCTTAAGTGATTGTGCAGGTCATTAATTGGACCACAGGGATCTCGGGATGGGGAAGGTCCTGGGAGGCCTGGTGCAGGCCCAGGCTGGCACCATGGCACCTCTCCAGCTCAGACATGGCCTGCCCCAGGCCTCCCAAGCACTCGTCCACCTCCTGAAGCACCCCTTGCATTGCTTCCTGCATCTCTACACACCCTCCTACCCCGTCATGCTTCACTCCTCTTACCTTTTCCAAAGATCATCTTTCCCAATGAACAGCAGCCAATCCAACTCATAGCGTTTCAATACAGAAGCCATCTTAAAGTTGTCAAGTTTGAAAAACATTGATGTAGAGTTACCATATCTGAGCATTTAAAACTAGGATGATTCATAGGTGGATAAGAATTTTTATGAATCCTTTTGCTGCTAACAAGCAGTTATCTGTATCTTTATAACTCAGAAATAGTAGCCCTAGAGCAGTGGTGGCGAACCTATGGCACGGGTGCCAGAGGCGGCACTCAGAGCCCTCTCTGTGGCATCCGCGCTGTTGCCCCAGTCCTAGGCCTTCAGCTGGGTTTTATAAAACCTTTTCGCTTTAGGCCTCCGCCGCCGTGTGCAAAAAAAAAAAAAGATTCAATCAGTCAATTTCAACTTCTCGTGGGAAAAAAGATCTTGCAAAGTTGGAATTGATTGATTGAACTTTTTAGTCCCATCCAGTCTACCGTGACCACCGCAGCCATGCCCACCCAGTGGGCCACGCACAGCCAATGGGCCACACCCACCCGGCATTCGACGATGCATAAGTGGGTTTTGGGTTGCAGTTTGGGCACTCGGTCTCTAAAAGGTTCGCAATCACTGCCCTAGAGTGTGAGTGTGTGTGTGTGTGCGTGTATGTAGTTGTGTGCATGCAAGAAATATAAAGGAATGCATTGTGAATGCAGTCAACCAATGTTGGTACATATGAGTCTTCTTGCTGTGCTGCAGTTTTTGACTTGCTCCATTTTTGTTCCAACCTTTAAAAAAAAAACTCTGAATTGATTGTGAAAGATTTCATTCTTGATGAAATGATTTTAAAGTGAATATTGTTATTCCAATCAGCTTTGAGCTGGAATAAAATGGCATTTATTCTCTATGTAATCTCAACCCCCTTCAGAATTCATGAGGTTTAAGGCCAAATAATTACATTTATTGATCTTTACCATGTGCAGAAAATTTCCAATCTAATAGGGACAAGTCTGGCACTGGTGTTCTAAACAAGACGTGTCCAGAGTTGTTTTCTAGCCATATATGTTGGGGTGGGTTTTTTTTTCATTCTATAGTAACATGTGAGATATTTGACCATTATAAAAAAATATCAGTGTTGTGTCTTCTGCTGTAGGTTTTGTGGTGAGGCCAGGATGCTTAGACAAATGAAATATTTTAAATTGCCAGAATTTTGTTTTTAGCTCTCAAGTATATCCAGTTTCCTGTAATATATTACTTGGGGAACCCCAGAACAAGGTATAATTTTGAACATGTTAATCAGAAGTAAATTCTACTGATTTCATTAAATATTATTTGGGATTATTTGGTTGGAGCCCTTAACCAGTTAGTATAAACTTGTGATAATTTAAAATATTTGAGGAGGTTCCATTTAGCATAAGACTCTGTGTTATGGCCTGGTTCACACCTAATGCTAAGTCACAATTTGGTTTGCCCTAAAACAGTGATGGCGAACCTTTTAGAGACCGAGTGCCCAAACTGCAACCCAAAACCCACTTATGCATCGTCGAGTGCCGGGTGGGTGTGGCCCATTGGCTGGGTGTGGCCCATTGGTTGGGTGTGGCCCATTGGCTGGGCGTGGCCCGCTGGGTGGGCATGGCTGCGGTGGTCACGGTAGACTGGGTGGGACTAAAAAGTTCAATCAATCAATTCCAACTTTGCAAGATCTTTTTTCCCACGAGAAATTGAAATTGACTGATTGAACCTTTTTTTTTTTTTTGCACACGGTGGCGGAGGCCTAAAGCGAAAAGGTTTTATAAAACCCAGCTGAAGGCCTAGGACTGGGGCAACAGCGTTCATGCCCACAGAGAGGGCTCTGAGTGCCGCCTCTGGTACCCGTGCCATAGGTTCACCACCACTGCCCTAAAATGTTATATGATTTGTTTAACAATTAATTTAAAATTTAAATTTAAAAAGCCCTCCTGATTTACTTTTGTCTATTGATTTATTATGTGCAATCAAGTTGTTCTCAACTCTTAAAACCACATAGATTTTCTCCATGATAATCTATCCCAAGTGAGTCTTTCCATTCTACCAATGGTTGTTTATCTATGAATACAGTTTATGAGTTGCAGCTTGCTTTTTTATTGATTGATTGATTGATTGATTGATTGATTGATTCTATATTTCTTGTGCAAGTTTGAGACGGTGTTCATCTGGTAACTGGGAATTAGTAAAGTGTCTTCTGAGCAGAATTCTGCTCCAAACCACCTAAATGTTGAACCAGAGAAGTACGTGGTTGGCTCATTAAAAGAAAATCAGTTTATGTGTTTATATTAGAGGTTAGCACTTTTTCAGGAACTGGGTACAATAGCCCAATTTTGCACAGCTGACATGTAGAGAAATTTCTGCATTTGTATATGCAATCTCTTAATTGAGAATACCGAAATCATGAGATTTGGTAATCTTGTGAACTGTTTTGTTTATTTATTTGGGGGGAGAGATATCACAAGTACTTATGAGTTTTGCAGGTGATATGCTCCTCCTATGGATGCCATGTTGCTGACATCCCCAACAGATACACATTACATCGAAAAAAGTTTGAAAAAAGATTAGATTATGATACCCACGAGAAATAAAACCAATCTCCTCTTCACCGTTATCTCTAAAATTTTTTTAGTTAGTTTGTTTACCTTCCCTGTCATTACATGTATTTGTCTTACTTGTTTCATTTCACAACTTCAAATGAGTTGTTTTTACAATCCTCCTTTTATATTGTTCACATAGTTTACATAGTGACAAGGTGAGTTCTCTGTGCATTTTGCTTTATTAGATAAGCAAAGCATGCAAAAGTGCTCCCAGATATGCATTAGTGTGCTGATGCTATTGAAGTAGTGTAACTGCAAAAATTGCTACTACAATATTGTTTAGTTAGTTTGTTGAATGTTGGTTGAATGTTGGTGTGTGCATAGGCACACTCTGTGTACAGTATGCTCTTGTTTCTGCTGATAAAGAGTTTCGGACTATAATATATTTTTAAAAGGTTGGTTGACTTTTTGAGAAAGGAGATAATAAATGTCATGATGGCAACCACGACTACACATTTGAAACCACAACCTTTTCTTATATGTTTCCTAAACGTCCTTGCTTTGGGATGGTGGGATCTGTTTATGCTGTTTGTTTTTTTTATGTTGATTCCTCTGTGTTTTTTTAACACTGCTTCTTGTGTTTGCTTAATGAAAGAGCCAGTTGGAAAACATTATATTGTACATTAATCTTAGAGGGAACCAAACAATTTTATGTGAACTTTATCACTGTTGAAAATAAAATGCCGCAGTATACTGATAAAAAAAAGTAATACCTAACCATTTTACCTGGTTATAGAATTTTTAAACTCATGGGTATTTCCATACCATATGTTCCATATGTCATGCATATTATCCTTTGAAAAAAGTATTACGATTTTCACATAAGCTCCTGTATCTCTTCTCATTAGCAACCCAAGGGAGCTAATAGCAATAATAAAACAAAATATGAAATAATTAAGAACATCTAAATTAATTATTAATCTAATTCAAAATACCTGCTTAACGAGGAATTGACACTTTCTAAAAGATAATACTGTGTGGATAACAGTGTGTGCATGCATATGTGTATGCATAGTATAAATTGAGTTTATAATTTAAATTTCAGATTTATAGAAAATATTCTTGATGGTCCACTGGGGTTTAATTATCTTTACTTCAATCAAAGAGGGAAGCCGTAATTGATTACATGGATGAGCAATACAGGGACTCCTTTATGTAAATATCATGCATTCAAAAGTAAATGTGAACACCTTTGCACTCTTGTGATCACAATTGTGAATTTGATCATTATTTTTTATTTATTAGTCCACACATAGCTGAAATAACATACTTTATACAAAGTGATTAATGCCGTTGAGAAATAGCACACTGGTACAATATTTTCCTTCCATTCTCCCTCTATTCTTTTCTTTCTTTTTTTCCTCCAAATATATAAACTGAGTTTTCCACCAAATAACGATAGAGAATCTTTTGGGGATAGATGTCAGTTGATTCTGTGTCATCCTCTCTTTCCTATTATTCCTCTTCTACATCTTCTCTTTTTAACCTTTGCATTACAGACAGAAATTACTTTCTGTTTTATGGAGGTCATTTGAGAGAGAGAGAGAGAGAGAGAGAGAGAGAGAGAGAGAGAGAGAGAGACTTCAAGCTCAAACTTCAGTAAATAGGTTAGACTTATAGAGGAAAACGAATTTCTCTCTCTCTTCAGTTACTTTCTCCCTGTCTTTACATCTTTTAAAATAAATTGAAATGCAGAGTATGAGTACTGAATTAGATGGTCTGAAAGTTAAGTGGAATGCTCCTAAGGGGAAGGCTATGTAACTTAAGCAAAATATGGCATTTTCTCACGTGGTAGTGGCTGGCTGTTTTAATGCAATAACATTTTAATATCATCAGATCTTAAATATGAAATACGACTAGAGTTCGCAACATTAGGTCTAGGAATATAATTAAAGGTTTTGGTTTGGTTTTGTTTTTAAGATTGCTCCATCCATGTCAGTTACTAAAGTCCCTATGAAATGTGTAAACATTTGTAAAGAAAATTTTAAAACCCATAAGCCTCCCCTCGAAATTAGGAAACATAAAGGATCCATTTGAAATAAATAAATAAATGTTTTACAAATAAATATATTACTTTTAACTCTTTTCCAAATATAACTACAAATGTGATTATTATTGTTTTTTGAAACAGAGAAAGACAGAGATACAGATAGTCCTCATTTAATGACTCTAATTGAGTCCAGAATTTCCATCATTAAGTGATGGGGTCATTAGGCGAAACATCATGTGACCGCTCCTCTTAGCAATGGCAATGCCAGCTTTGGTATTCTTGGTTGCAGCTGTTGGGCCAGAACAGTCTCATCGTGCTTCTCCTGACCTGCTGCCCCAGCCTGTGCTTCAACTGTCTCCACTCACCTATCTCTCCCCCCCCCATCTTTGCCTTTTGGGCAATCCTGCACTACATCGCCCTTCTGCATATTTCCAAGGGGCAAAAGTGGCCCCTAAATATTTTGTGTGTTTGTTTGGTAACTTATACAGCCACCCCTCTAATATAGGTGACTCTGGGCAGCTCACAATGTAATACAATATTTTATGCAGTTGTCATGGAGATCTTGCTGGATTGAAAGGCAGGATAGAAATCAAATAAGTGAATTACATTTTCCCAAACTCTTATTAATAAACCTGTTGACCTTAAAAGATGAATGATCTATATATACATTACAAAACCAGCTCCTATATCAGAATTGCAGCAACCCATTATGTACAGACAGCATGCAGCATCAAAGTCCCCCCCCCAAAAAAAAAAAACGTTGGGACCAAACACACCGCCTTTAACCACGGTATTATAAAGTAAGTAAGAATCAGTAAGTAAAATCAAGTTTTTTAAAGAAAAGTTTTTTCCCCCCTCCTCGTTCGGAGGTGGGGACGAGGTAAGTAACAGTGGGGGTAATCGACTTAATAAAATATATATATGTCCATCAGGAGCTTAATACTTTGTAATGGAGCCTGCCCATTCCATTCGTAACTCAAGAATTCATTGGAATGAATCTCGTACCTCAAATGAGATCACTCCCTGCTTTCATCCACATGCACTAATTTAATGCGGGCGAATGCGCGGCTCATTAAGTGAACATGAGGTGTCTCAGGGTGGGGAAAGCCATAGGGGGGGTAGTGATGAATCAGGCCACCTACTTCAAACCACCCAAGGCCTCCCCCTACCCACTGAAATACCTCATTCTCTCTCCCCTGGGGTCCCTTCAATTGCCCTCCCCCCCATTCTGCCGTGCTGGGTTACTTACCTTGTGAAGATCTGTCTCCTCTCTAGCCTGTTTCTTTGTCTGCTCCTGGTGAGGCCAGAGGGTGAACAGGACAAACACGCCCTGCTCAGCTTCTCTGACTCACCAGGCTGCCAGCCATTTCTGGAGTGGTGGGCAGCCTTGGTGAGTCTCCTCCAAAGGCTTCCAGGCTTGGCATGAAAAAGCATTTTTGCACACCAAAGGGAGGTTTGGGGCAACAATATCACATTGCTTCAAACCTCCTGTTGGCATGCAAACACTTTTCACACAGAGCCTGGAAGCTTCTGGATGCCTTGACCTTGCGGGAAGTCGGGTATCCATTCTCTGCAAAAGCAGATGGGTGCCTGAGCACAAAATCATGGTGCCCAGAAGTTTTCGCCCTCCGTTCTGGGTGTTGGAGGCCCACAGGAGACCTTCCCTGCTTAGAATAGACCTCCATAAACCTGCTGCCACCACTCCTGATCACTCTGGAGGTCCATTCCAGGCCTCCCCCACCCAGAACAGAGATTGGGAGTGGTAGCAGTGGCAGTGGGCCTCTGGAGGTCCGTTCTGGGTTTGGGAGGCCTCCAAAAAGAGGTTGAGAATGGCGGCAGCAGATCCCTGGAGGTCTGTTCTGGGTGGGGGAGGCCTCCTCCAGGCCTCTTCCACCCAAAATAGAGGTCAGGAATGGTGGCTGCATGGCTCCGGATGTTCATTCTCAGCGGCAGAGGCTTTTTGCAAAGATGGTAAAAGGCTTTGCAAAAGGAGGGAAGGCTTCGATGTTTCAGCCCTTACCTCCATTTGCAAAGCCTTATGCCGCAGATCAGAAAACAGAGGCCTAAACTACCATGTGATCACATAAGATCAGTAGCATGAGATCTCGCACCACTGATCTCACTTGATCTTTTTGTACTTTTGGTCTCCATTCTCCGCAAACACACGGAAGGCCTGAAGCAGCAAAACAGCCAAGAAGCGAAGACTCTCTAGATCTTTGCAAGGTGAGTATCCATAGGCCTAGAGCCTAGGGAGACCCAGCGCAGTAGCCAGGATGAATGTTGCAGTGCCTCTGCAGTAGTTCGTAGGAGTGAACGACTGCCATGGTGGAGCAAGGTTCATAATTTTAGGACTTTTTCATAAACACTAGGGTCGCTTATTGCATAACTTCATACGTTCACTAAGGCAATGTTTGTAACTCGGACATTACCTGTATAGTGTACCTTGCCAGCCATTTAAAATTTCCTTGTACTTGCTATACATTTCACATGATGGGAATATTTTATTTCTGTCTCCAAACATATATATGCAGAGAGCTTTCCAAACACATGACAGTTCCTTTTCCAGATTTCCCTCCAATTGACTGTTTCTACTCCATGTGCAGCAAATAGGATGTTTTATATCAAGTAAGAAGAGAATGTAGAGAGAAACACCATGGAGTTGGAACAACGCCAGGAAAGAAATTAGAAATCTAATGGGCTCCGTGGCTATGCTACTTGTTTTAAAAGAAACCAATGATCGGACACTTGTTTAACAAGCGACAGAGCGTGAGCACATGCACATGCACACATAAAGAGGGAATAAATCCCCAAAGTTAAGCAAGCTTGCCTTACTAGAGTTCCAAATCCAAAGCAGCAGACATACATAAACCATACACAGTCAAAGCAAAGGCCAAAGGCCAAAATGTCACAGAAGGTTCATCTCCCAATCTGGAGTTCAAAGTCAAAGTCATAGGATTCAAAGTCAGGATTCAAGGCAAATAGAGTCTGGGTTAGTAAATGGTTATTGGGTTTGCTGACCAACTTAACTAGAACCTTGCTCATTAGAATGGTGTTGGTCTGCTTTCTTCTATGCATGGCAAGCCAGTGCTGGATGGTGTAGGGCGGGTGGGGAGGCAGCAGTTCATCTTTCCCATCTTCAGAGACTCGTGGCAGCTGCTCCTGTTGAGGTCAGCCCTTCAAGGTAATTCAGAACAGCAAACCAAAAGTAAGAATACTAATGCTATCTTTATTGTAAGGTTACAGTACAGTCTCTTGCAAGTCTGCAAGCACTTCTTCTCTCCTCTATCTTTATGTTCCAGAAAACTATGGAGGACCTTGAGACAGCTTTTCCATCTCCACCCCCACTTTGGACTCAGATTTCTTTTATCAGACCATTGTCTAGACTGCAGCTTCTCCTCCTGTCTCTCATCCCATTACAATTGATTACTGAACAACCTTTCTTCAATTGCCTGCATATTCTCATCCATCATTTATCCAGCAGCTCTGCAAGCAGGTTGCTCATTGTCGGGTACCACATCTGAGCTTGTCATGACACAGATAAAAGTGAGGACAATGAAACTATATGTTGTGTCCCGTGCCTGCAGAAGCAGGCGCGGGAAATTGCAAGAGTCCCGGGCATTTGCAGAAGCTGCCCGGGACCAGACTGACCGGCGCTGGCCTGGCACGCATGCGCAAAGCGGGAAAGGACTGCCTTGTGACTGGTGGGAATTGTCCGGGGATCGGAGAGTATAAATAGAGGCTTGCGCGCCTCTGGGGTTGTCGTTGTTCGTAGAATGGAGCAAACAATAAAGACTTGTTGGAAAATGCTTCGTCTCAAGCGCCATTACTCTTCGGACTTAACACTGGCGACGAAGGTGGGATTCAGTCTCTACAGGTAAGAAAAGCTAGAAGACTCACCCAAAGAAGTCCGGAAGAGAAACGGCATGGAAGTCAGCGTTATCCTGCCAGTACGAAATCGCTGGAGGGTGCGTGCGGCTACAGAAGATGACCCTGATTCTCAACCAGGGCTTGGAGACACATATTTCAACAGAGAGATCAGCGAGCTGGGGAATCAACTGAGAGATCTGGAAGTGGAGTGGCCAAGATTCTGCGGCCCACTCGAAGCGTTCCAGTGACTGCAACCATCCACACGAAGGTGGACAAGCGTTACCAAGCAGCTGGGAAGAGGTCCAAGGATCGTCAGGACAAGGGCCCAGCTGAGCTTCATTGCATCGGACGCAGTGGATGCCAGAAGCGTGCAGAAATAAAGGCTACATCGCTACGAGTTGCCTGGGTTGACTGAAGGAGTTTCTACTAGACAACATGTTTCGCCACGTTACTGCGGCTCCTTCACACCCTTCTACCAAAGGTGGCGTCCATGTCGGGCGCAGCATTGTTTTGTCTAGGGGGGAGGGGTGTTGTGTCCTGTGCCTGCAGAAGCAGGCACGGGAAATTGCAAGAGTCCCGGGCATTTGCAGAAGCTGCCCGGGACCAGACTGACCGGCACCGGCCTGGCGCGCATGCGCAAAGCGGGAAAGGACTGCCTTGTGACTGGTGGGAATTGTCCGGGGATCGGAGAGTATAAATAGAGGCTTGCATGCCTCTGGGGTTGTCGTTGTTCGTAGAATGGAGCAAACAATAAAGACTTGTTGGAAAATGCTTCGTCTCAAGCACCATTACTCTTCGGACTTAACACTATAAGATTGTTCCACTTCTTTATTTCCTTCGTTATATAAGTAATCCTCAATGTACAACAGTTCATTTAGTGACTGTTCGAATTTACAATGGCACTGAAAAAAGTGATTTAGGACCATTTTTCACACGACCGTTGCAACATCCCCATGGTCACATGATCAAAATTCAGACACTTGGCAACTGATTCATATTTATGACAGTTGCAGTGCCCCAGGATCATGTGATCACCTTTTGCAACCTTCTGACAAGCAAAGTCAATGGGAAAGCCAGATTCACTTAACAGCTGTGTTACTAACTTAACAATTGCAGTGATTAAATTAAGTGTGGCAAGAAAGGTTGTAAAATTGGGCAAAACACACTTAACAAATGTCTTGATTAGCGACATAAATTTTGGGTTCAACTGTGGTCGTAAGTCAAGGACCACCTATATTTAGTTTATATTCTGCTTTTAATCCAGGAATTCAAGACAGCAAAGCAGGTCTTAGACTGAAAGGAAATGACTGGCTTCCATGGCAGACAGTGGGCTAGGATTTGGGTCTCCCATCCCAAGGCCTTCGGAAAGCCATTGTGAGCAAGTCACATCCCTTCAATAGAAGAAAGAAGATACATAAAACTGTGTCCCAATTACAAATAGAAAGATCATGTAGTTCTTTCACTACAAGTATCTCCTGGATGCATAATCAGATAGCTTAAGGAAAATACATAGAAATAAGCCTCATTTGGTATTGTTTGTTCTTCATTATGATGGTGCAATCCCTGTTTCCTTAATATTCTGGTGTGGAAATGTTCCATGTTTTCAAAGCTTTTGCATGAAAGAAATTTAAGCTCCAAATAAAGATTACCACTTCAGCAACAATATTAAGTCAATCCATTTTTATTTATTTTAACTTCATTTTTCTTTTCATTTGCTACTACACCTTTAGGAAACCTCTTAGGGAGATGTTAATTGCATTTTGCATACCTCCCCCCCCAAGAATTGGTTAATCTTTTCATTCACAAATGAGATGTCCCTTTTCATTTAAACTCAACAAAAGGAAAGTAAGGGATTTGAAGGTTCTTGCTTTAGCAAGGACTTCTGTTTACAGTGGGAACTGACAGATGTATTTAAGTGAAGTGAAGCAGCAACCTACTGTGCCAGTCTCTGAGAACTTCATTTAATTTTACCAACAAGTTGATGAGTATATTTAAATAAAAATCACAGCTCAATGTTAAAAGAAATTTTTTATATAAATTAGAATAAAAACAAACCAATTTACATCCATAGGACACAAACAAGTAAACCAGAATTTAAGTATTTTAGATGCATTCATGAAACTCTGATTTTTCAGTGACACTGTTCACATGACATGCTTGATCAAACATCTCTATTCAGGATAAAGTACCTCATCTCTCTGCTCCTGCAGCACACAAACTGGGATATTTCAGTCAGTTGTCCCATCAACCAATTTCTAGACTATCCCATAATTTCAGTGGTGCTGGAAAGCTATCACTTTCCTTTCTTTAATTTCTTTAATCCCCAGCCATTTCTGTCCATTTTCCATCCTCCTCTTATTCTATGTAGCTACAAAAAGAATGATAACAAAGATATACTACCTAGATAGGATTTTGTCTGATATTGGAAAGGTAGATACATTTTCAGAAAAGTGTTTCAGATAACTCAGAGAAAGACACTTGATTGTCCTTTAATTCCAACACAATTAGATCTCTTTGAAGGTTAAAATTTGACCCCTCTAAGTTAATTGGCTGGGTCATTTAACTGGGTGTTCCTGCTCGTACAAAAAACTAAATTTTCCTAGTATTATGGAAGGATATTTGTTTTATTACATTTGTCTATAATTCAGTTCATATTGGAGATCAGTGAGTTGTAAAACCCAGTGGATTATAGTGTGATAAGGAAATGTAGACCTAGAACTTGTCCAAGAATATTTTATTGTCTACTGTCCACTCCAACCAGACTGGACCCTGAATTTTACATAGACAATGCTTATAGGGAGTCAGTCTTGAACTTTAGTCCCTTCAAATAATGCCATAGAACTTGATCTTCTCATAGTTTCTCACAAACTATT